>NW_019154085.1:20681944-20936424 GCF_002288905.1 Enhydra lutris kenyoni | reverse complement strand
AAAAAAAAAAAAAAAAAAAAAAAAAAAAAAATCAAAGGGGGGCAGTTTGAATTGAGGGAGAAATGTTTTTTTCTTCACCCCATCGAAAGAGCAAACAATGCTTGATTGACTCTTACTTCCTGTACCCGCCTGTTCCACAGAAGGAAGTGTTTCTCAGGGGTTTGCAGGCTGCCGGAGCACAATGCAAGCGTTGTCAGGAATCCTTCCATATTAAATAGAGCCCATTTGTCTGGATGTCACACTGTGGAAGATTTTTTCCAGCAGGAGCCAGTCAGTAAGTTCCGAGTGCCTCTACCATTTCCACCGATGCCTTAAGCTGTTCTGGGTTTTTCTCTTAAAAAAGGACTGGAATGGGATCCAGGCAGAACCTATCTTGGGACAAAAGCTGATGGGACCTAGATAGCATGGACAGGATTCTCTTGGTCCCTTCTCTTTGTTCCTTTTCTATTGCTGATGGGTGCATGGGGGATATCATGGGCAGTCCAAAGCTGCTGAAGAAACTCCAGGGCCAGAACCACAGGCTTGAATACTACAGTTTCCCTGCAGAACTCAGAAAGAAATCTTAAAATTCCAACTTGGAGTGTACGTAGAACAAGAGCTCCATTTTATGCAATTTAAAAACATATTCTTAAACATAAAAAGAAAACACCTAATGAAGTGCTATGTTGATTATGGTTTTAATTCTTTTGCTGCCAAGATGAGGGTCTAAGATAACTTGGGGGTAATTAGTTTAGAAATTATACAGTTATGTATACTTAAGACCCAACACCTCACAGTTTGTAATACTTGCTTCTTTCCACTGCAATTCAGGTAGTTTATGCTAACTATATTTTTAATTATTTAAGTGGTCTAATTCTATGCCATTTTTATTCATTTCATGAAGTTATTTTGAATAGTCTGATGTCAAATTAACCTTGATATGTGCAGAGAAACAGAAAAGATAAATTATCCTGAAATTATTGTTTAGACATTTTATTAAAAATAAATTAATGTGGGGGGTGCCTGGGTGGCTCAGTCAATTAAGGTCTCGGTTTTGGCTCAGGTCACGATCTCAGGTTCCTGGGATGAAGCCCCCTGTTAGGTGCACTTGGTGTGGAGTCTGCTTGATATTTCCTTCCTCCCCCCTTAGCCTATCCTTCCTACTTGGGCATGTGCAAGTGTGCGTGTGCTCTCTCTCTCTCTCTGTAATAAATAAAATCTTTAAAAATGAAAAAAAAAAATAAATGAATGTAACACATAGACTATAATAAAATTGTATCATTATTCAAATTGTGGACTATTGTTATATTTCTCATACTAATAGTGAATTTCCTTATTTTGTTCTTCAATCATATATTTAAGTACAACTGCTTGATTATGTCTCCTCCTGTTTTAAGGGAAGTTAGTAACATGCCTGAGGTCAGGTGACCAATCAATGGCAGAGCTAAGACTGTGTCCAAGTCTCTGTAGCTTAGCTCAGTGCTTTTCCCAGGCATTATACATTGATCCCTTTTATTTTATTTTTCCCAACTAGTGTAAACCTCTGTGGCAACTTTCTAAGAGCTACATTTGTGTACTTCCAATCCTGGTTTACAAAAATGTGAAAAGAAAACTTGGAAACCAGTAGGTAAATAAATTCAAAGATTTCTAGTGTTTATACCCAATGATTTGTCATAGCATTAATCCAAGTGAGTGTTCCTTGATCCTTTTACATTATGATCCAAATTATGAAAACTAACACATGATTTTTGGGAACTATTGATCGTGGGTCTACCCATCCACTCTCTCTGGAGAGGACTGAATCAGAATCTCAGGATTGGCAACACATTCACGATCATTTTTCCCAATGACTTGATAAAACCATATAATAAAATAGAGGAGGGCAGGCACCTGCTTCTGAATGAGCTCCTGTCCTTTCTCTGGATGCATATGTACAAGGTTCAGCTGTGGGGATACTGATCTCCGGAAAGGATAAATATCCCGAACATATGTCTGTGGCAGGATTACACAAAGAGACAAAAAAGAGTTCAGATGATTAAACGTTTGACTCTCATTTCCTCTTTACCCAAATGTCAAACAAAGTTATGTATTTTCTAAAGGTTTTATCATTTATGCTTTCCAATTCTATAAAATCCTAGGGAAGAGAAATCCCCACCTCAGAAAAGCATCAAACCACCTAGGCTTAGCATCCTTTCCAAACACTAGGGTGCTACATCAGGAGCAGAGGAGCCAAGGGCAATTTAATAAAGGACATTCTGGAGGAAGAAAGTCATTTTAAAATGATGGTCTTGAGGTGCCCTTTGGTCATTAGGTCAGGTCACCATGGTCACACTCAACATAATAAAAAAAGGAACAAGGACATAAAAATTCCAAGCAGACACACATACTTACTATATGGGCAACTTAATTTTTCATCAGGAGGTAATAATAATGAATGCTTAACTTGCCTTATCACCTTTAATTATTGCAACCCATGGCAGATACTATTATCATCCTCTTCATTTTACAGACAAGGAAAATGAAGGGCACAAAGGTGCAGTGGCTCGTCCAAAGCTACACGGACATAAGGTGGTATCACCGAAGTGGCCGTACTCCTAACCTCTGAACAACGATGCCTCCCTGAGTGAGAGCAACATTCAGGAAAGGCATGACAAGTTTCCGACACAACTCAACAGGCGAGCATCACTGCCCAGTCTCACCTTATTGTAGTGGATAAGATTCCATCGTTTGTCCATGAGAAAATAATGGGTTGACTGAGATTCTGGGATATTAAAAAACTCCAAACATTCCTAGAACAAGTATAAACAAATGTTTATGGAGAACATACCATGTGCCAGGTAGTGTGCTGGAAGATACAAATATCATGAAAACAAAGTAACTTTAAGGATTATAAGGATTATAGATATTGCATACTTTTTATATGTATATAGGTATGGATACACATTGGATTTGGATACACAGTTGCCCAAAGAATGACATAATAGAGACTGGTGGTGCAATATAAACCATCTGCTCTGCAAGTGCGAAAAGATGTGCAATTATAAATTCAGACTGAAGAGTGAACTGTGGAGACACAGTGGCATCTACTGGTCTCAACGCCAGGAAGAAAGCATGTTTGGTAACGCCATTAAGAATAACACAAGCTACAACACATTGAGCCATTATTGTATACTGTATTCTGAGCTTGATGCCCTCCATGTCGGTAACTTGGATACCCTGCACTAGTACCCCAGTACTGGCGAAAAAGAATCTGAGCCTGGAGAGGTCCTGTTCGATTTAGGGCACAATGGTTATGGTAGAATCAGGGGTGGGACTTAACTCTGTTTGCCTTCCTGCTACTCTAGCATTCAGTGTGAGTAGGAGAATGGAGTGGTTGTTGAAGTTTGCTGCACGGGGCCTTAGAAATTCTCTGGAGATGTCTGGGTAAGGCGTGAAGGAGGCATTTTGTACTGAAATAAGATATACACGTTTGGTTCAACTTAATTTTTCAGAGGCTTTTCCTGCTTCTGTCTGGGCTTGGAGCTGCGTTCTAGGAAATCAGCTTACTAAAAGTTTGGAATCCAGATCGATGGGGAATCGCTGTAGTACTTTACTTACTACTTTACCTTAAAAGCCTTACAGGTGTGTGTAACTATGGATTGTCTTTCTGCTGAAGGGGACAACTGCCATAACCATTAAAGATACTTTCTTGACTTACCTGATTTATTCTTAGGTATATTGTTCTACTTCTTCGCTCATTTTTGTATGTGGAAGTCAGACTGTATACTGTGCAACTAAGTGCCAGAGAAAGGGTCCCTGGCAGGATCAGCAGCTCCCAGATCCTGCCCTGGCTCCTTCCGTGTGCAACCCCAGAGCCCCTGCAGAACCACCCCCAAGTGATGCCAGGGAGCTCTGAAGCAGAAATCGACAGCACTCCCAGGGGAGATAGTACACATGAGAGTGTCACGTTCTGCTTCAGTTGAAGGAGGAGCTGGATGTATTTGTCTACCTTAACGCAGAGCTACAATGTTGGCAGGTGTGGGGAAGGTCATGGAAGTAAACCGGGGAAGTACACGGTAGTGGAGCAGTGGAGCAGTGGAGCAGATTCTACAAAGGGTAAGTCAATGCACATATTCATTTGAAGATAGGAAAATATCATTTAATTCTAAATGGACGACCAGTGAAGTGGCCACAGACATGGCATTAAAAAATCATTTTTGTCAAAAGCCATTCCTACCTTGAGCAGGGCTTCGAACTGAGTGTCTTCATGGACTGGTAACTGGGTTGGGATATCACATTCATTCTGTCCGTGAACTACCAAGGTTTTGGTACCTACAGAAGGCAAACACAATAATAAGCTGAACTCCACTCTAGTCAAATATATCTTTAAGGCACAAAATATTAAAATATTCTCAGTGGGCTGATATTTTTTGTTATTGTTACTCTTAGTAACTGCTTAAGGTAAATTATGTATTGGACTAATATCACTCTTTTATAGTTAAAATAGATGTTTTAAAAATATTTACCAATTAAGTAACAAAAGCCACTATTTATGGAGTTCCCAATACTTTTATATGTATTTTATGTGCATAATACTTAAATCTCACAGCAACTCTATGGTATGGGTATTATTGTGCTTATTCTACAAATGAGAAAACAAAGGAAACGGACTTGTAAGTTCTTACAGGTAAGAGCTTATAAGTAATTTAGTCAAAAACATATTTATTTATTTATTTTTGTTTTTTGAATATTAGTTAAGTTTATTTGGCCACTGCAGGTCACTGTTAGAAACTATACATAAAACACCTCCCATAACATTGGCTTCTCCCTCCCCCTCCCCAGAGCCTGAAGAGCACAGCATCTGCAGGTGGGCAGACTGGGACTTGAAACTGTTCCCTACACAAGCCTCGGGTTCTCAAGCAAAACATTTGAGTAACTTCCATCACTGTTTCTTTAGGTATGGAGCAAAAACAAAGATGCCTACTCTGTAGTGTCCTTTGAGGATTAAGCAAGATGATGGATGTATCTTAAATATCTGGCCCATGGTGTGACGAAAGGTGTTATGTGAAGACTGGTGACTGAGGGTAAACTCCATTCCTCCCACAGCAGGGTTCTTTCCCCAGGGCCCACTTTTGTCTTGACTAACCTCTGACTGAAATTTAACATTTTCTTCCACTGTGAATGCAGGCAACAAATAACATCACTTTTGAGATTGGTCCAGAGGCTAAGCCTATGGCTGTTGGGACGTATTGCTTAGATTTATTGGATGTTTCTTATTCCTACCTCTCTTTCTTTATTCTTCTTCTTCTTCTTTTTTTTTTTTTAACTATAAATATGGTAGATTTTTTTTTTGATTTAATTTGATTTTTTCAGTGTTCCAAAATTCATTGTTTATGCACCATACCCAGTGCTCCATGAAATATGTGTCCTCCATAATACCCACCACCAAGCTCACCCATCCCCCACCCCCTTCCAAAACCCTCAGATTGTTTCTCAGAGTCCACAGTCTCTCATGGTTCATCTCTCCCTCTGATTTCCCCCGGTTCAATTTTCCTTTCCTTCTTCTAATGTCCTCCATGTTATTCCTTATGCTCCACAAGTAAGTGAAACCATATGTTAATTGATTCTCTCTGCTTGACTTATTTCACTCAGCATAAGCTCCTCCAGTCCCATCCATGTTGATACAAAAGTTGGGTATTCATCCTTTCTGATGGAGATGTAATATTCCATTGTATATATGGACCATATCTTCTTTATCCATTCATCCTTTGAAGGGCATCTTGGCCCTTTCCACAGTTTGGTGATTGTGGCCATTGCTGCTATGAACATTGGGGTACAGATGGCCCTTCTTTTCACTATATCTGTATCGTTGGGGTAAATACCCAGTAGTGCAATTGCTGGGTCATAGGGTAGCTCTCTTTTTAATTTTTAAAGGAATCTCACACTGTTTTCCAAAGTGGCTGCACCAACTTGCCTTCCCACCAACAGTGTAAGAGGGTTCCTCTTTCTCCACATCCTTTCCAACACACATTGTTTACTGTCTTGTTGATTTTGGCCATTCTAACTGGTGTAAGGTGGTATCTCTGTGGTTTTGATTTGAATCTCCCTGATGGCTAATGATGATGAACATTTTTCCATGTGTCTGTTAGCCATTTTTATGTCTTCTTTGGAGAAGTGTCTGTTCATGTCTTCTACCCATTTTTTGATGTGATTGTTTTTTGGGTGTTGAGTATGAGGAGTTCTTTATAGATTGGATATCAACCCTTTGAAAGACACATTTGTTTAGCAGAAGAGTCAGAATTCAAACCCTAAACATGGCAACAAGTACTATATCCCTGTATTTTAAATGAGATGATCATGCAGTAATGGTTGAGAAAATATAAACAGAGATATTAGCAAAACCATGACAAGCACCTGCAATGCAGTTTAAATTTACATTTTCTGTATTTTACTTGGCTAGGGAATTAGTACTTATTCTACTTCATTCATTCATTATAAGTCTTTGTGAATGTCATGATATACCTTGACTTTTAATGAGCTGTTTTTAAGTCTGTGAATGACAACATGAGCTTCTTTGCTATAATGAAAACTGATCACCTTGTTGGATAACCTATTGAACATATAAATACATAACTTCCATTTATGGAATGCTTGCTATGAGTCAGGTATGATAGCAAGTATTTTATCAACCTAAACGCATTGATTACTCATGATCGTTGTTTTACATCCTTGAATTTTATGAATCACATCCTTGTTTTACCCATGAGTAAAGAAAGCTTGAAAAATGGTGTACTTTTTTTTTTTTTAGCTAATACTAACTATATTAATAAATGGCAGTAATGTGATTTTAATGCAGACCTCTACACTGTCATAACCTGTGTTCTCATCTTTATAAAATTGTGTCTTTCTCTTTAATACACGGATCATCTCATATTTTCTTAGTCACTGCACCAGGATAAAGACTTGGAATAATTTCTATCTTAAGGAAAAGCAAACTATCAGGAGTGAAAAAGACCCTTATCTCAAGTTTACAACACACTTCATGTTCTTTTGTTGCTCTCCTTTCTTTCTTCCTGCTTGTCCCTTTTCCAATTTTTCATAAAGCCATCTCTCATGGAGTTTACAAAGATCTGGGGTCTATGCCATGCAAACAGTATTGTTCCCCTTGCGGTGCCAAACATTCATTCAGAAAGACTCCCTGTTCAGCTGGCCCTGTGTGATAGACTCAAATACATCTTCAACCCTGGCTGCTTTTCAAGGACGGATTCATGTGGCTCGGTTCTGATGTCTCCCCTTTCATCTGGCAACTGCTAACTTTTAAAGGGTCTATTGTACTTCTTCAGATTGTATTAAACAAAAATTTTTGAAGCCCTCAACACCAGGGTCAGGACTCTTGACAATCTTCTCAGAATGAAAGAGGTGGCTGGTCTTTAAAAGGTTTATTTATATGCTTAAACAAAGAGAAAAGTTATGTCATCCAATAGCAGTAATGGGTTACCTGGCATGGAAGCGGTCACCAGCAGCTTTACCTCGCACTGCTCCTTCTTCATGGTCTGCTTGAGATCCTTGAAGAAGAGGCCCTCCACATAACCCACCACCTCCCACAGGAAAGTCAGGGTGGCTGAAATGGCATCCATCCCCCACTCGCAGGGGGTCCGCACGAAGTACATGATTAATCCCACCTAGAAGAATAGGAAGAGGTCACAAAGCCACGATAACCATGAGCAAACATTCTCATTTCCTTGGCTCTTTTTTTCTTAATCAAATATTCTTTTGTTCCTTCACATTCTCTGTTCAATGGTTCCTCTAATACTTTCAGTGGCCTTGAGCAAGAGAGAGTAGAACTGGAAAGCCAACCAGAATAGGTTGAAATACGTTTTTGTGTATCATGGGAATGGTGATTTAAGACAAAAGCAGAAGATTGTTTTTCCAGGCTTCAAGTCACTTTGTAGTTCAGGTCCTGAGGCCACTCCAAATTGAGCTCTACGTGATGTTTGCTGAAACAGTATTTGCAGATGGGATTATGTCTAACCAGTGAACCAGTGAACACTGTGCTTGGCTGAATTGGTGAACTTAACAGATTTTTCTTTGTGTCTCCTAAAATCTTGAAAATCTCTGTGTCCTTTTGTACATATTAAAATGTCTCATCATAAGGTAATTTTTTTGTTAATAGAATATATTAAACATTCTCTACATTGAAATAAAAGGTGGATTGACTAATCGGAATGTGTATTTCAACAAATTTTGATGAAATTAGTTTTAAGTACTTTATTCAACAGTGCACAACAAAATCATAAAGAAATAATATCAAAGTTTCCCCCCTCATGGCTTTATCGATTATATCTTGAAAAATTTCTTAATCCTAGAAATCTTTCCAGTTATGTTGAAAGGATCAGCCTATGGCGCTACTAACCTAACCTGCTTTGGTGACTCTGAAGGCTAACCACCCTAATGAGGGCCAAACCTCACCTCTAGGAGAAATCTATCAAAGACTGGAAAAGGTGGTAAGTCCTATGGGATTTGTGTGTGTGTGTGTGTTGTGTGTTTTTGTTTTTGTTTTTGTTTTTGGCGGGGGTGCAAAAAGGTGATTTTATTAAAGGACAGGGACAGGATCCGTGTTCAGAAGGAGCTACTGCCCATCCTATGGGTTTAAAGTGCCTTGATCTGGGCACCTGGGTGGCTCAGTGGGTTAAGCCTCAGCCTTCAGCCCAGGTCATGATCTCAGGGTCCTGGGATTAAGCCCTGCATTGGGCTCTTTGCTTGGTGGGGAACCTGCTTCCTCCTCTCTCGCTGCCTGCCTCTCTGCCTACTTGTGATCTCTCTCTCTGTCAAATAAAATAAAATCTTAAAAAAAATAAAATGCCTTGATCCATCAGAAATGAGGCTTCCTTAAAACTCATGCAGTACATCAGATTCCTTCTTTGTCTTTCACATCTTCAATGCATCTGGTGATATCTGGGCTGGTCAGGGTAGGCCTTTCTTGTGAACAGTAGAGGAATGAAGTTTGAGATGGCAGGCATGCTCACAAAGTGTTACTGTATATTTTTAAGTTGAGGATTTGGAGATTGATTCCCTTAAAACTATCTAAGCACCAAATCCCTTTAAAAGTTTTCATACACCCCGAGATGGGCTCAAACCTCAGAGTGAAGGTCACTGGGTCACAGTTAAATAAATAGTCCCTGACAAAATTAGAATAGATGGGTCACTGGTCCCAACATGCCCGCTATACATATCTTTAAGTCATTAGAAAAAAGAGATACATGATAAGGGTAATGGTTTAAAAAGGAATTTGTCCTTCACTGTTTTACCATTCTGACTATAAGGCCCCTCCTCTAGTCCATTCAAGGCATCCATATACTTGGGATTTGGGGAAAGATTAGGGTTTAGAGAGAAATGAAAAATAGAAATTTATTTTCATGTAAAACAAGGTTATACAACAAAGCCAAAGTGTTGCCAGATCTTTTCTCTATTAGCTTGTCAATAACCTAGGTGGGAGGATCTATGTCTGCCATTAAGGCTTATTTGGAGTTGACAGGGAAGAGTATGGAAGACAGGAAATGAAATGCCCATCTTCTTTTCCCAAGGCTGAAGGACAATGGAGAGCAGTGGTCCAGGTGAGCATCTCCCCTACCCAGGGACCTGAGGGAATGGGCAGGCACACTGAAGGGACTTTTGCCTCCAGTCTCTGTTAGGGTCTCTAACAGAAGTTTACCTCGGAGCCTTTTGATACCAACTGGAATGCTACACAAACATGGTAGGGCACATTTTTAACCTGAGGAAGGCCCTGACATATGGCTTTGATAACCTACCTTTGGTTTTTGTGTCGTGTACATAGGACCAAGAAATAACAGAAAGTTTGACTAGAGAACTTTCTGGATAGAATCGTCACAGACTGGTGTCACTGAGCCTAATGCTCTAGCCAGGGATCTCCCTAAGCTGGAGCCACAGGGGACGTGTAACCAGAATCTAGAGGGGCGTTTAGCATCAGCAGGAGCTGAGGTGAGGTTGTCTCTCAGCAAGTACCCCTGGGGGCCGGTAGACTGAAGTCATAGTAGCCGTGGGCTCTGGCTTCCACCAGCCAGGCATCTAGCAGCCAGCCAGATAAAGAACATTATGTCACAAAGGGAGGAGCCAGAGCAAAGCTTGAACAAGAGACAGAATGCTGAACGAATGTAGGAGTGCTGATAATACTGACTCTAATCTTGGCCCTCAACTCATTCATGTCCATGCACTGACTTCCCTTGTTGCTACGTGTCCCAAGTCCCTTGGAGGTGAAGGTAGGCCCTGACCAGAATGTTGGAAGGCTACACTTATTCCTCATCGCCATGCCCTTGCTCTATAAAAGCTGTGGATTAAGGCCTGGACTTTGCAGAAAATAGCTGTCTAGCCCTTGGATTGGTGTCTGCCCCCTCTTCCCTGTCAGTAAGTTACTCTGAATACAGTTTTGTATGAATGGTATGGAGTGGCTTGCTTCGTTTTTCCATCTCAATGTTCTCTGTCTGGAGGATATTTTGCTGTCCTCCCTCCACCTTCCAACAACAAAGATCTTTTTTTCTCTCCAACCCCACATAATGTTTAGAGATGAAAGAAGTCGGAAGGGAGGAGAATTCCTAGAGACTAAATATTTTTAGCCAAGAGAGACTGAACACTATCCAAAGTTACTATTTATATGTTTTTATCAGTCTGAACTTGAGACTGGATTGGACACTTATTTATATTCTTTCCCTTGTCAACCAGCTGGTGGACACTCAGGAAAAAGCCAAATCAGTCATAGATGAGAGAAAGGCATTACACATTTTCTCTGCACATAAGAGGTGTAGTGTTAAGTCTTTCATTCTGTTACAGATGCATGTGGATACCTCTTCTCTTTCCCTACCTGCCAGGAGACTGACAATCGTAAGGGAGAGAGAGAAGTCCTCCCAACACAAACATTCACGCAGCCATCTGTCTGGATTAAGGTGCAGTTTCAAAGAAGAGGCATCAAGCTAATAACCCCCAACCTGCATATTCATTTAGGGTATAAGGCAGAGATCCTATAGAAACTGGAATATTCTGGAGGGTTCAGGAAGGAGCTGTCAGGATGGTTTAAAGCAAAGATAGTTGCTATGGAAAAATACACTCACAAATACTTTCCATCTAGGGCAACATTTGCCTCTGTGTGTGTGTATTTTAAAAGTGATATAGGAAAAAGGAAAAATGACTAGAATGAATTATAAGGTTTCTCAACAGAAAACCAAAATTAAGAACCAACATAAGGAAGTTGTATAATGCCAAAGGAAGATAGAGATGACACTGATATTTGCTGAGTGCCCACCACATGCCAAGTAGTGTGTCAGGAGGGGCTTCCCCATACGAACAATGGTGAATTTAGCTGACTATGATCTACCTTCAGTCACATCATTAATGGGAATTTATTGGCAAAAATTCCCTATGGCCTTTTCCCTCATGTTGCTGCTTCCTAATTGGGAATGAACACTTACTAGAGGTGAAAACTCACCAAGTAGTTGAAGAGGATGTGAGATGTCTGAGCAGGAAAATCTCCAATATTTAAGAGAAGTTTGCGTAGCATGTACATTAACTCATCCTGAAAGAAGAAGAGAATTTCTACATCTCAGTGCCCATACTATAGGAAATAAAATTAACTTCTTAAAAATGGGGGAGGCTCTTACTTTTCCCTCTTGTTGGTTTCCATTATGTTCGGCATTTTAATGTGGTATATGTGATACTTATTAAACAGCATTTAAACCAACTATAATACCTTCTCTTAGGGGCTAAACTATGAAATCACTGAACAGTAGTTAGGTTTTTTTAGATAAAAATTTAGACTCTGACTATTGGTCATAGACAAATCATAGGAGAGCAATACATTTACTCAACTCTATTTGCTATAATTTCCAGGTGTGATGGAAATGTAAGGCAGACCTATCTTGAGAAGCCATTAAACAAATGTGGTTTAATGAACTTCACAGGTCTGGTTCCTAGGTTTTGAGTCAAAGAGGTAAAGAGCTAGTTTGAGAGAGGGTAAATAGAGATGTGAATAATTAACCTTACCTTTCAGAAACTAAACTTAATCTTCCAACAAAATAGGACCATAACACAAAAAATGAACAAATACTACTTAATCATCAGTGCTTTTTTTGCCATTGCTCAGAAATCTTTTATTTGGCATAATCTTCTTATAGGTGGTCTGCTAAATTAGATCTTTGTGATTAGTGGCCAGTTTTAACTATTCTAGTAATCTTACCTACATCACAGACTAACAAGCAATCAAATTCAGGAAATGTACCCCTTACTGAGAAACACTATACTGAACTTAATCTTTGACTAAAAGACTGAAAGTCTCTTTGTATCTCGGGGCCATCACTGCTCTTGTACCAAACACATATGGAGACATCAGTCAATGGACCAATTTGAAGGAAAGCAGCAGTGTAGTACTGTTCATCATTATCATTACCTAAAGCATGTATTTGCTCTGGGTCAGAATTGATGTTCTATACATAGTGCTGTGAAGCCCACTGTTTGCTTTTAACGGTGTTCACACACATAGCTACATGGCTATACTCTAAAGAAAGAGGAAATTACTTGTCTATTGCTGATGGTCAGTTTTTCCAGAAAATGTCGAAGAACTGTTGATGGATCTTCAATTAGACAATTCCATAAGACTTGCTGGGCCACAGCACTCACTTCAGAAGAGAGAGGACATTGAGCATTTGTCTTAAATAGAGATAAAGTGTTAATACGCTATTCAAACAATTTACTACGTTTTAATTGGTCTCTCTTTTTTTGCCTTAACAAGATTCTGTGAACTCTTATTTGTTGAAAGGTAGATATTTGTTTTCTTTTCTGCTTATTTCTGAACATTTTCACCTATAAAGAAAAGGTAATGAGAAGTATAGGATGGTCTTGAGATTTTGGAATGGCTTTTGTAAAGAACACACTTGGGACGTACAATGGTGTATCATTCACCCTTAAAAGAAGGAAATCTTGCCATTTATGATAATGAAGATGGATTCTGAGGACATTATGTAAAAGGAAATAAATCAGACAGAAAAATACAAATACTGTATGATCTCACTTACATGTAGAATTTAAAATAAACCAAACTCATGGATACAGAGACCAGACTGGTGGTTTCCAGAGATGGGGTGTGGTAAATGAATGAGAGTGGTCCAAAGGTAAAAACTTCCAATTATAAGATAAATAAATAAATCCTAAGGCTATAATGTACAGCCTGGGGACTACCATTAACAACACTGCCTTGCATATTTGAAGGTTGCTAAGAGAGGAAATTTTAAAAGTTCTACAGAAAAAATTGTTGCTACAGGTGGTCATGGGTATACTAAACTTATTGTGGTAATATTTCATAACATACACGTATATCAAATTATTATGGTGTATGCCTAAAACCAATACAATGCAATATGTCAATATCTCAATTTTTAAAAAGAATACATTAGTGAATCTTTGTTTTGGAAATTACCCTAATACTAGGAGTGGTGAGTATTTATCAAATTGGTCATATTTCAATGTTGGTTATATGGAGAAATTTCTAAAGTAATTATTTGGTTTTTAGGAAATATGTTTTGGTTTAGAATGCATATGAATTAGAAATGATCTTTAATTGTTTACCTGGAGGCTTTAAATAGTATCTCCCTCAGTGAGGTAAAGTAGTTAAGCCAGTCCTAATTAGGCTCCCACTTCTAATGAGGATATCTTAGGATTAAATAATTATTCCTAATGTGAAGAAAGTGCTTCTTCTTCTTTGGGGAGAATGATCGGGTCAAGACTGCCTGGAAATGCCCAAGCTAAGGAAACAGGTGGGTAGAAATGAGTGGAAGATAAGCTGGAGAATCTTCAGTCTAAATGGTTTAATTAGTGTTCTAAACTAGAAATATAGGATTTAGCATGAATTTGTCATTCAGTCTATATTTTAAATAAAGGATACCAATATTTGCTTCCCAAACCAACCATCCAATTAAAAATATGAACTATATAAATGAATAATATTAACAAGAGATATGTAAATATAAGTTTTAACTTCCATGTGTCTATAAATAATTAAAACAGGTGTGGGTTTTTCTTAGGTTGAAATCAATTACAAAACTATCTTTGCACATTATTCTTGTTCTAATTGCTGAAGTAGGGCAATTTAATAGTGAAAACATGAAAAATACAGAAAGACGGAAAAGTAGGACTGGTAAGTCTACCAATGACAGAAACAACTATAAACATTTTGCAGTATGCCCCTTCATATATGCAAAATATATATGTACACATTTTTAAAAATAATATGCAGAAAATAATCTCTGGTACTCGGTTTTTTACTTAGCAATATATTAAAAATGTTAATATTAATATTCTTCTAGAATGTTATTTCTAATATACACAGAATGCTGTCATATGGCGGTAGCATGATTAACTAATTGCTCATTGGACATTTAAACTCTTCTCTAAAATTTGTTTTTTTTTTTTTTTTATATAATGTACAATGTGAGGCATCCTATTTAAACCCTTATATGGTTCTAATCATTGCCCTAGGAAATGGCTAGAAGTCAAAATCTATATCAAAGGGCTTTCACACTTTTAAGGTTTTTGACACATACTGTGACACTGTTCCAGAATGCTTGTACTGAGCTCCACACTCCCATCAGCAAGGTGTGAGAATTCTTTTTTCCCTGAATCTTTACCAACTACAGATATTTTCATCTAGGATAACCTTTGTATGGTAGCTACACTTGTGGTGAGCAGGACATAACATACAGAGAAGCCGAATCACTATGTTGTACACCTGAAACTAATGTAACACTGTATGTCGACTTTACTCAAATAAAAAAAATAAAATGAAAAAATATTTGCACTTTTTTAGATGAAATGTAAAATTTCATTGTTGTCTTAAACAACAACATTGTTGACAGATCGTATTTGACCATTGGTCTGTGTATTTATATTCTTTTCCCATTTTTCTGTTGGGGTTTAAAAAACATCATTATTGAGCTCTAAGGCTTTTTAAAATAACAACATTAAAAATACTGGCCTGTTGTCTATCACTAAGATCACTCATCTTTACCCCTCATTTATCTTTTCACTTTGCAACTATTCTCTTTAGGTAGTATGTCTGGAAAGGTGATCAAGCAGGACAGATGGCATTGGTGGTATTGAGGTAGTAACTAAGATTTTCTAAGGTGGCTAGAATTACTACTTGATTTTCATGTGGCCAAATAAATGTTATTTGGTTCTCTGGTCCTCAACAAGACTTCCGGAATCCAAGTATTTATTTTAAATACAATTTTTTGGTCATAAAGGTAGTGGGACATGGAGATGAAGACATTGATAATGTTAGTAGAGTGTACTACAAATCTGTAATTGTAATATGTACACAAAACAATTCAACATGTGACCAGTAGTTACTATCTTCAAGAGCACCCCACTATCCTCCAACAGATAACAGCTTAAATATTTTTTTAGAGTTATTGACGGTTTCGCTAATCAAAACGGATACCTGCTACTCCATCTTCCCGCACTTCACCATCCTCCATTAGATGAACGATGGGGAGCACTGCTGCACAGATGCATGCTGGGAACACCGCTTGAGGAGGCTGAGGCACATGGTGGTTTGGTGTGTGTTCAGTGGTGTGTTCCTCATCTGAAGAGAGAGAGATCATCGGGATGCTTTTCTCAGTATTTAGAATGCAACATTTCTCAGTTCGAACTTTCCTATTTAACCTTCCTTTGGTTATAGGTGTCTAGGTGTCTCAGCACCATTTATTGAAGAGACAATTCTTTCCTTACTCGATCTTCACGGTACCCTTTTCAAACATGAAATCGACATGAATGGGATGGTTTAGCTCTTGTTGTTCAATTCTATTCCATTGATTTACTGTCCATCCTTATGTCGAGACCACACAATGGTAACTGCTGCCGCTCTGCAGGAAGCTTTGAATGAGGAAATGTGAGTCTTCCTGCTTTGTTCTTCATTTCCAAGATTATTTTGACTATTCAAGTATATCGAACCATCATACTTTTTGGTAGGAATGTAAAGTGACACAGTTACTTTTGAAAATAGCTTGGCAGTTTGCCCCACAAAACTTGTACATAACTGTTATAGTAGTGTAATTTAAAATAGCCAAAAAGTGGTTACAACCCAAATGCCCATTAACTGGTGACTTCATAAACAATGTGGTATAGCCATATGATGGAACCTTATCTGCTAATGAAGAACTGATATATGGGACCACACGGAGGAACCTTGAAAATATTCTGACTGGAAATATCCAGTCACAAAAGGCCACATATTGTAGGACTCTATTTATATGAAATGTACAGAGTAGCAAATCCATAGAAATAGAAGATAATTTCTTGCCACAGGCTGGAGAAAGGGTGGATGAGGAATGACGGTTAATGGGTATAAGGTCTCCTTTTGGGATGATGAAAATATTCTAAACTATTTATGGTTAGAGGAGCTAACCATTGCATAATGGTTGCGTAATATTGTTTAATAACCAATGCATTGT
Organism: Enhydra lutris kenyoni; assembly: GCF_002288905.1. Classification (NCBI taxonomy): domain Eukaryota; kingdom Metazoa; phylum Chordata; class Mammalia; order Carnivora; family Mustelidae; genus Enhydra; species Enhydra lutris. The sequence goes on along the minus strand of NW_019154085.1, from coordinate 20,919,955 downwards.
ATATTTGAAAGGGTGAGTTTTCTGGTACATGAATCATGCCTCAATAAAATTATATCTGTTATGAAAAATATAATTGAGCCTTTGGCCCAATCCCTGTAAGTTCTGATTAATTAGCACTGGTCATTTGAGGTTTCCAAGGGTTACATAGCCAAGGGTTGAGGACCACTGGTTTCTGTAGAACTTTTTAATAACTTTATAAATCAGTGATGAAGTTTGTGTAATCATGAGCAGTGAGTCCCAGACAGTTATTCACGATTAGAGGAAACATATTTTTTAAATTCGTGGAACTGAAGTGTATCATATCCTCTGCCCCGCCACCTTGCCAGAACAGCGTTCATTATAGGAGTAGCATGAACTCTGGTCTTCCTTTGATCGTTAAATTATTCCAGAACAACATCCTAAAGCATCCTACTCCATCCCAAGTAGATTTTAAAAATACTGATGTGTGTGTCCCATTCTTAGGAATCTTGATTTAGTCTTGGTTGTGGCCTGAGTATATTTTTAAAGCTCCTCACTTGATTGTCATGCGTAGCCAGGGTTGAAAACCCACAGCAGTATGATTGTTTGCAATGTAACCAAAATAGAACCAATTATGAAAGACAATTGCTAGATAAAAAAATATTTTTTAGGCTACCACTCAATCTAATACTTATTTTTTGAACTTCAAGTCCTGAGACAAGTTATTTAATGAAGACAGTAAAGTGTAGTAAGAATACTAACTGGCAAATGTTTCAAAACACACACGAGTCATGAGGAATAAATAACATATTTCTAAGAGGACACACCTTCAGCACTAACAGCTGAACGCACAGACCAGACTGACCCTCGGCGGAAGGAGTAATTCCTGTGGGAAGTGCTGGAGGTACAGGACGGACTCACAGATAGTCGACGGGATGCCAGATTGGTGACTTCTTCTACTGACAAAGAAAATGGGGAATGTGACCTTTGGTTTTGTAACAAAGTTGTCATCATCACAGCTAAAGCTGTATTACATCACAAGTGTGTACTGCTCTCTGAGCATAAGACTCAAGTAATTTAGAGTGTACTTAACAAATAGAAAAAAATCTTTTAGAAACACAGACAGAAAATTCCTCCCATAGATTCCACAAAAACAGAGCAGAGAATCACTGAATTAGAATGGTTCATAAATTGTCTCTGACGCCAACCAACAAATTGGTTGCATTTGTGAAGGTTGATAGTTAATGGACTAACCCCATTTTTAATGATGAAAGATTGACTGCAATTACTTTAATACACACTCCGAATTTAGCTGTTCTCTGAATCATAATCACTATTGGTCCATTATCATATTGGATCATTCAATGTGACTACATCGCTCCTCTAGGAACAGGCCAACTCCAAAAATGAAGAACATAATAGCTTTCCTCTTTCTTTTGCTAGTGTCAGGAGGTGAGAGAGAGAGACACAGAGGGGTGCATATCACCTCACATTACATAAAATCATTAATGTTCATTTCAAAGCCAGTCCTTTCCATTTCCTGCCCCTTAGCCCCCCCAAGGATGTCCCATGTGTAGGGGGCACCTTCTTCTTCTGGCTCTGAGTTGGGTGTGCAGGTGGGCTCGTAACAAGCCTCCTGGGTGATAGGGATGGCGGTGATGAGGCTGGCTTCTCTACCAAGACGTTTCTTCTCTTCCTCCTGTTGCAAGTTCTTTAAGATGTGTTCTGCTCTCTGATGGGAGCGGGACACAGCCCGGGCTGAAAAGGATTTCTATGGAGACATGAAGACCAATTTATTTTATAGAAACTGTTCTGCAAGGTCACAGCCATAAAGAGTGTTCTCACAGAATTACACAAATGTGGCACTTTGCAGAAAATGGAAGGGCACCCATGATCTAGTTTCATGGTCATTTGTTTGTTTTTTTTTCCTGCCAGGCTTCCAGGTTGTGTGTAACTAAGTTATTCATTTTCATTCAATCAGACTAATTCTTCAAGAATATCTTTAAGTTTTGGGATTTCACCTTTAGAATTTGGGGTGATATCAATGATCCACTCTAAACATTCAAATCAAATAAAAAATTTTAATACTCTAGTCCTTTCCACAACTTTTTGAAATGGTCTTAAATGAAGGACATTTATTTCACAAGGTTAATAAAAGGGAAAGAACCACAGAGAGAAGGAGGAATGGGATATCTCACATAAACCAAATAGTTACATGATTTATTTCATGTTTGTATCTCAGCTATCTACTACAACATAAGTACTTAATTATAGTAGATAAATAGAGTGACACACTGCTAATACTCAACAATATTTATAGGAACAAAGTGAATAGAAATTATGAGAATTGATAGCAATACTAAGGTTGACAGGATCTTTACATAAGACTAAAATTTTCCATTGATAAAAGATTCAGGAGCAATTAAGGTCATTAGGTGGGCCACATGGCAATTTATTTGCAGATCAAGGGTTAAGCTGATTTATTATATTAAGGTAAAATAATAATTGTGGAATGAGAGAAAAAAAACTGGATATATAATCTGGGGTCTTGGTTTCAAATTCCTTGCAAACTTGGTATACAGAGAAATTACATTCTCTATCCAATAACCAATATTCATTGGCTCAAATGACTCCATTGTCTGTACGGGAGACAAATCCAAGATCCTTACATCAGTGATTCAGATGCTGGATTTTCTGTATAAACATTTTTATGGGTAATGAGCTCAAACAGTTCTTCAAAGAAAACTACAATGCCTAGAAAATGTGCAATGTACAAAAATGTTCAACCTAACTTCATATATTCAAGTGACTTTTTAAAGAATTGCAAATAAAAAAACCAATGACTTTGTTTTTTGCCATTCAAAGTGGCATTAAAAAAAATACTAGTTTGAATAGTATTTGAATAATGATGACACACTTTCCTTTTCTATTGTATATGGGTAAAATGGTAAAATCTTCCTGGGGCTATTTTGGGTGGTGTATCAAAAATCTTTAATATTTATATACTAATTATCCTAAATTCCATGGGAATTTGTAAAGGAAAATAGTCATGGATTTGTGCTGAAGAATATATCTATTTTCTTTTCCTTTTTTGATTTTCCATATTTTCTACATTACTCTTGTAAATCAGAAAATTCAACAGGTGAAAAATGCATATTTTGCACTCCTTTTTTTCAAAAAGCACTTATTCTTGGTTCTTGTCTATGAATGGACAGTTCTCTCAACTTAACTGTTGGTGAATTCTACTACATGTAGCACTGATATATTAGAGTACAAAAGACCTGAGGTCTCAGAGTGATATTTGTGATGAAGATACTAATGATCAACAAAGTGAAGAACAGACCAACGTCCAAACAAGGAAATAAGAGCTGTCAACTCAGGTCTTTTTCTTATTCATCCAGGGTCAATCTCATTACCTTTTGGGTAGCTTCGATATTACAGGTTAGGTGAATATCTTTGCTTTCTAATAACTAGAGACAATAGTGCTACACTTGGACAAGAAATCAATGGCTAATGCTTTTAACAGTTGTGAAAGGTGGCTGCTACTGAGATCATAAAACAAAACTGTGTTGGCTTAGAGGTCTGCAAATGCTCACTACTGCATATTAGTTCCTTCTATTCTACTCACAAGAACAAAAATCTTTCATGGCTGATTCTCTGTGCTATGACATTCTGATGACAAGAAGGAACAAATTTTCTCATGCACTCATTGTACTTCTCTCTTACATGGACACCGCGGAGCCTGCAGTGATGAGAAACAAAGTGCCTGTTACTCACAGACTGGTCTTCATTAATGGGGTCCTGGACACTCCCGCTGCATTGAGGCACCCAAGGGGGGTCAAACATTGGGACAGATGGCATTCCAAGCACTGGTGAGGGCAGGGTGAAGTTTATACTGGGAGGCGGGATCTGTTAGTTGATATCAGAAGAATGAGGTAAGACGGAAAATAAGCTAGAATGAGTCGAAGTATAGTTATGAAATCATCTTGTAGAGTACATGATGTTACAGAGCACAGGGTGAACGTCTTTTGATCTCAGTTTAGTCATTAAAAAAATGAACGGTTTCAAATATATGCTCTCTATTTGAGTTAATTACCCCATCCTCCAAAAAATATCTATCTGTATAAATACAGCAAAGTATCTCAAAGATTATACCCCAAACTTTTATGGGCATACCTCTGAGGATGGTAGTGGGATCTTGAGGTTTGTAGAAATTTGATTTTCATACTCTACCACTCTTTCATATTTCAGTATTTTTTATAAAAACAAGAATTCATTTATATATGAGTTAGCTTTGCTTATATAATCACAGAGAAAAAGAAAAAGAAGCATCCCTTGGGCCATACACTGTAGATCTGAGGTTCAAGGATTTAAACAAGCCTTGGGTTGGGTTTGCAAATCTAATTCCTATGGCGGAAGTATCCCTCACCTTGAAAATCTGCTGTGCTCCTTCCTCCATCCGGGGCCAGACCTGGTAGCGAAACCTCCAGAGTGTGTGGAATTTGAGAACAGCATTCAGCCTCTGTACTGTCTCTGGGTGGTGGAACTCGGACATCAACATGTCAGACACAGCCTCGGGGACTTTCACCGCACACAGCAGGAACATGGCAGCTAGAGACAGCCAACAATTCATTAGCTACACGTCTTTTAATTTTGCTTGATCCTGGGGGACAGGGAGAAGTGGGGAGCTGTTCCTATCTCCTGAAAATTACTCCTGCGCTAAGGGAACCAGGCCACCAGGACTGGTGAAAGCAAATCTTATTTCAGCCATTGAAAACCAAACATGATCCTTTGTGCCACCCACCATCTTCCAATATCCGGCGAGGGCAGTGACAGCATGATATTTCCGTAGAATACCTCATTCCAAGCAGTCTTACTTTGGCTCACAGTGAAAAGTGAATGTGAGAGGAAGCAAATGAAAAAAGGAAATAATATACCAAAATATCCTTTTTAGAAAATGCCAAGAATCATGTCACAGTAATCCTGGGATAGTGCATAAAAATGACCATTAAAAACTGTCCCAGTTATATTAAAAATAAAATTCACATTGTACATGTATTAGAAACCTCCACCTTTCTGAGAGATAGAAGAGACAAAGAAGCCAAAAGGGATTTCATGAATCATAATACCATTGCTGTTTTTTTTAATTTTGGGAAAAGTCAAATATCAATAAAAGAAAGGCCAAGCGCTACAGTAAGTTACAAAGTTAATGAATATGGGGCAGAAAAATACACTCTGTAGCACAGATGCATGAGTCAGTGTCCATCATAAAAACACAATTTAAAATCTCTCTGTAGTTTTCTTCCTGGATCATCAAAACATACTCGACAATTGTGTCAGGACAGCCGGTGTTGAGTGCCACCTCTGAAACCCCTCTGCTATGTGCTCCTGGGAGAGCCTCTCCACCCCTCTCAGCCAGTTTCTTTAGGGGCAGAATGTCAGTGATGATGATGATGATGGTGATGATGATGGTGATGATGATGATGATGGTGATGATGATGATGGTGATGATGATGATGGTGATGGTGATGATGATGGTATTTGCCTTCAAATTTGTTGTTAGAATAAGGTACAATAATGCATGAGAAAGAGCTCTGGGACGTGAAGAGTACGAGAAGCTTCTAACGCCTGTCTTATTTTCTGGAGGCAATGTGACATATGGGAGGGACATCTATGTGTGCAGTCAGAAGGCCTGGGTCTGGTGTCCTGGCCCTGCTGCTTCTGACCTGTGTATACTCAGATAAGTCCCTTCAACCCTCTGAGTTGCCATTTGCTCACATATAAAGTGGTTATTACGAGGGTCAAGTAAGACCACGTGTGTGCTATGGTTCTATAAGAAATGTTAGTTCTTGTGACAATTAGTGCTTGATAATCCTTTTCTTTATCCTATTAGTTTTTTAAATTTCTACTCTTTCTCCTTTCTTTACTTTTCTTTAAAACGTGCTCTACTCTGTCTCAATTTTTATTCGCCATGGTCTCTCTTTACATCATTGCAAGCTGGAGTTCTATCTACTTCAATCCCTGTCCTGAAGCAGTTTTCTGGTAATGCTCACTAATTAGCAGATCCACTGGTACTTTTTATAGCATTTGTTTCCTTTCAGTTTTTAACATTTTCATGACCATCTCCCTAAAGAGCTATCCTTTGCTTGCACAGTTTGAGGTTGAGTTCTCCTACTTTTCTGGTCATTTTCCAGGGTTTGCTGCTGGGCACTGCTCTTCCTGTTCTCTGAAGATAGAGAAGGCCAGTGGCTTAGTACCCAACTTTCTGCTCTTTATTCCACAGATTCTCCCCCCAGAAATCCCATCCATGTCGCAGCTTCAGCTGCCTCAAAGAGCAGATTTTTCTCCAAGGTTATCTCTACTTTGCCCTTTTCTCATTAGCTTTAATGTCATGACACCAAAGATTCATCTTCTAATCATCTGAAACCAAACTGCTTTACTTGTTGCTGCCATATTCAATACATACTCTATATACAATACTACTCTTTTTTTCTAGAACCCATGAATGGTTTTCTACAGTTCAGTGGAAAGTCCATACTCCTATGAGTGTCATTCAAGGGCTGTTACAATCTAAGTCCCACTCACTTGTCTAATCCCATGGACTGGAGGAGACCCCTCTACAAAAGCCATCCCAGTCTCAATTCCTCCTTAGGCTTTCCAAATAAGCCCTGAGCATTTCCACACCCCATGAGGCTTTGCACATGCCATCCTCTTTCTTCTAGCTTTCTTTAAAGCCCAATCTACCTGTTCATCTCTTCCATGGAAGTTTCCACAGCTATCTCTTATTTGAGAGTGTGCCCTTCCCTGATGCTCTCTCAGAAACATGTGGTAGAGAAGAAAAATCCAAGCTTTAATGCAAACAAAAATATTTTACAAAGACATTTGTTGTAATGTAGTATAAAAAGCTGAAATACCCCAAAATTTCCATTAGTAGTCTAGGTTATTTGTTATGACCATTCAACGAAATATTTGGTGGGCATTAAAAAGAATGAGGTGAATCTTTCAGCTAATGCTAAAAAATGGTCTCTTAGGAAATGCTTCTCACCACTTCTCATTTGGGGCTGCCCAATTTTAATTGATTTTTGCTCAAATAAGCTCTGTAGATGTTTAGTATACCCTAGTTTATCTTTTAACAGTTCTAGTGTCAGAAGAGGGAACTGAAGGAGATCCTGATGGCCCCTGGGGCAATTAACAACCAGGCATGGGTGCCTGTGGAGCCCATGACATTGCAAACTTTAACTTCTTCTTTTTTTCTGAGAGACAGAGAGAGAGAGACAGAGAGAGAGGAATAGGAGTGTGGGGGGGGGGGGGACAGGGAGGGGGGGAGCAGAGGAAGAGAGAGAGAGAATCTTAAGCTGGGTGTGGAGCCCAACACGGACCTTGACCTCTGTGTCCTGAGATCATGACCTGAGCTGAAATTAGGAATAAAACTGACTAAGCAACTCACCCACCCTGGCATTTCTTTTTCCATAATGGGTCTGAAAACTGGTCAGAATTAGAGTGAGTCAAAGTGACTTCTGAGGACTGATTCAGATTTAGAAATTTAGCTGGGTCTGGAGTCACATTGGGTCTAACCTAAACCAGACTGGTCCAGTATGAAGCCTCAGGTGAAAAAATTTTGTTTTAAGGCTGAACAAGTAGGGGTACTTTACCAAAGGTAATCTTGAATGACAGTGGCCACTGTGGATAACTTTCAACCATTTTTAGAGAAGCTTATCCGTTTATGAAGTGCCCTAAGAGAAAGCTGTCTCAGCCGGGCACTCACTATACTCGTTGCTGGGAGGGAAGTAATCTCTTGCATCATCTTCGCCTCCTCATGTGTCCGTGGGATTGTGCAATACTGCCAGAAATATTTACTGTTTGTCCTAGCTGAAACCTGACAAGTTATTAAAAAAGATTTTTTTTTAAGTAGCTCTATGGTTAGAAGTTGGCCAAATTGGAAATTGATATTCAGAGCCAGATAGGAACTTTTGTTTTTAATGCCTTCTCTCCTAAGTCAAAATGAAACTGTGTGCCCAGAGGGAAAGTAAAACATTCTGAAGCCATTGAGGAAGGGTTTACTAAAACATTCCAAAGAAACAACTGTAAGTCTAGAATTTAGGAATCTTTCGATTTCCATCTTAGTTGAAGATCTTCTCCAGGATATAAAGAAGCGATTTGAGGATAATGTAGTGAGATGGCTGGGTCAGCATCTTGACATTTAAATTACATCCTGGTTCTTTGAAGAATTACCAAGTGTACTTGTCTAACAAATCGAGTCTTTACAAAAACAGAAATGTAGACTTAGAAACATTTCAAAGCCCAGCTATCCTTTTTACCAATCTCCAAATCCCTATTCATTTGAAAAGGCTTTCAGATATTGTAAAAAATGTGGATTTAGGAAACAAAAGCCCTTCTTGAAGAAATTTATATCCTCTCTCTGTGCCTTTGAGATGTAAATGTTGTATCTGGTTTCCCCCAGGAACCCAGGGCCATCTCTTGAAATGCAAACTTCAAGGAGGTAATTCTTTTTTTTTTTTTTAATTTTTAAATTTTTTATTAACATATAATGTATTATTAGCCCCAGGGATACAGGTCTGTGAATCACCAGGTTTACACACTTCACAGCACTCACCATAGCACATACCCTCCCCAATGTCCATAACCCAACCACCCTCTCCATACCTCCCCCTTCCCTCAGCAACCCTCAGTTTGTTTTGTGAGTCTCAGGGTTTGTCTCCCTCCCAATCCCATCTTGTTTCATTTTTTCCTTCCCTACCCATCAAACCCCCCACATTGCTTCTCAAATTCTTCATATCAGGGAGATCATATGATAATTGTCTTTCTCTGATTGACTTATTAGGGAGATAATTCTTATCAGGAAAGTATATAATGGGCCACTCCTCATGACCCCAGCGCAGCTCTTTTGCCCTTGGGTCCTGTCCCTTGCTTTAATAAAACCATCTTTTTGCAACAAAGACGTCTCAAGAATTCTTCCTTGGCCGTTGGCTTTGAACACAAACGTCTTTCCTACACCAATGTGATCTAGAATAATCTTTGATAAAGAAAAACTAGATTAGGGGCACCTTGTGGCTCAGTGGGTTAAAGCATCTGCCTTCGGCTCAGGTCATGATCCCAGGGTCCTGGGATCATGCCCCGCATTGGGCTCTCTGCTCAGCAGGGAGCCTGCTTCCTCCTCTTTCTCTCTCTCTCTCTCTGCCTGCCTTTCTGCCTTCTTGTGATCTCTGTCAAATAAATAAATAAAATCTTAAAAAAAAAAAACAGAAAAGAGAAAAACTAGTTTAAGTTTGTTGATTTAATTAAAACAATACTATCTTTAAAGTTATCAGCATTAAATATAATACTCTTAATTCTAATAGGTTTACTAAAGGTCAAAGGAACTCACATTGTTGCTGTTGTAGAATTTATCAGCAAGAAAGATAACTTAAAGTGATTAGCTGTTCAATGTCTTAAGAAATTTTCATGTGTAAACATAATTGCTAAGAATTAAGTAGATGTAAGATTTACTATGAAGAATATACTTCTAGAAATTGTGAAATGTATTAATAAATTTGTCAATCGGCAGAATGCTACTATAATAGTCCACAATTACTTACTTCTTAGTTACTACTAGGAATAAAGGATTCTAAGGGTTAAGAACCCTAATCAATACATGTAATTAAAACTACTTAGAAATAATAAGGATGAAAAATAGGTAAATAAAGTAAAATGACCATTTGTTCCAGATTGAGGAAGATTAAAAAAAAAATAGAACAAAATATTAATGGGCATGAAAATAATTATAGAAAATTTGTAGAACAGGAATCTAGGAAAGTAAATTTTACATGTGGTTATACTGACTAAAGCTGGAACAGATATATTTAAGTTTTTAAATAATGAGTTTTAATATTAAAAACACACTGGTAAAAAAGTTAGAATTTGGTTTTGTCTCGGCTGAAAAACCAAACTTTTCTTTGACTATCGGTCTGCTTTTCATAAAAGATTGTGAAAAGTATTTTTCAACCTTTTGGGTAATCTACCTGGAAAGCAAATGTTTTGTGTCTTACCAAAATAATTTACTGTGCTTCACGTTGTCTTTATCAGGGTATTTGATCACTTAAGAAAACCCATTTTTTTTTTTTTTTAAGAGAGAATGGAACTTGGGTGGGGAGAGGAAGTGAGGGAATCTTCAATAGGCTCCCCGCCCAGTGCAGAGCCCCACATGGGGCTGCGTCTCAGGACGCCGAGATCAAGACCTGAGCTAAAATCAAGTCAGACACTTAATCCATGGAGCCACCCAGGTGCCCCTATATTTGCCTTTAAAATCTATTATGGCTTTAGTTAAATAGGTAATTAAGAATTATTTCATAGTGATCTGAGATCCTATTTACTCAAATGTTCAAACCTTTTGACATTTTGGCAACTTCCCAAAATTGAATTCTAAATGAAGTCTCTTTGATTTCGAAGTAACTGAGTTTTCCCAGAGGGTCCCTAGAAAACCTCAAAGAATTTGCCTCTCACCCTGTAAGAGAGATGTTAAACTAGGTTTATTTGATGTGTTAAATTATGTGGGAGCACTGTCAAGTGAGAATTGACAATAAACTTCTGAAGTTATAGGTGTATGGAAATATATTATTAATATGGGTATTCCAGAAATGGTTCCAAGTTTCTAGAAAGTTGTCAATACTCTCATCCAATTATTATCCTAAATTATTGTGTACCACAGACATAACTATGTTTCTTTATAATGAACTTTCATCAGATCTTTAATCATGGCTACTTTTCTAAAGGTCTTTCTATTTACAGACAGTTACTGTTTTACTCTGATGCTTTTATAAAGTGCTTCATCTTCAGAAAGATTCATGGTAATGTCATAAAATTGAACTGGTTAAGAATTTCCAGGAAATGGAAAAAATGACTCAAATAGAACAAGAATTAATGATATGAGATTGAGTGGACTGATGAAGGTGATTATAATTTTTTTAACTCTTTTTCTTTGAAACATTGCTGGTTCCTTAATGTTTTATTTTTCCAGATTTATGGGAATGTTTTTTTCTCTTTTCTCTTAAGCTATCTATGATTTACAGTAATTTTACAAAGTATATCACTATAAATAAAATGGAAACATTTACTTTTTCTTCTTACCTGATTCCTCCAGAATTCAGAAATTCAGTGAGTATTCTTATTTTCATGGCAATATAGTTATTTGCATAAGTTCAATAAGAACCTGTTTTTGAATAACAGGGGAAAACTGGAAACATTGGTTTTATTACCAAGGCTTTGACTGGAATGTTCCATTTGAGAAGATGCATAAAATCGGATAAGACCAGACTGTTTGAAGGGACTAAGGTTGACTTTATGGAGCCAACAAAAATGCATTGGAAAAACTGGCCTGGTATTTTGCTTACAGGATTCCCAGCAGCCTTATCAGGTGACTAAGGAAGGCCATTTCCTGGCAGGCCCAAGAAAGTGAAGATATCCTGGGGACCTCAAGAAAAGAGGAATTTAGCCAAATCTATACATATTTTAGGTGAAATCTGATGGTGAGTTCTTCACTTGGTTTCTTTGCCTAGAGAGGTTTTTAAAAAGTTCAATCTAAGATTCCTTATAAAAAGCTTCAGCAGGGGCGCCTGGGTGGCTCAGTGGGTTAAAGCCTCTGCCTTCAGCTCGGGTCATGATCCCAGGGTCCTGGGATCGAGCCCCACATCCGGCTCTCTGTTCAGCAGAAAGCCTGCTTCCCCCTCTCTCTCTGCCTGCTTCTCTGCCTACTTGTGATCCCTCTTTCTGTCAAATAAATAAAATCTTTAAAAAAAAAAAAAAAGCTTCAGCAAAACAGACTTGAAAAATGCCTATAGAATCAATCACTATTCCTACTGTACTTATATAAATAATCAGGCCATGTTTAATGAGACTAGACTTATTTTTGCAAACAAATCAGCATTCCTATGATTATCTTTGATCAAAATGAGTGTGAGTGAGTGAGAGAAAAAAAAAATGTGTTTCAGTAAAAAATTGTAATACTTGTGGATATCAGATTTTAGTCCTGTTCATCATTTTTGACATTTTGTTATTTATCTGTACACCCAATTGGATCTTGAATTCTTCTAGTTCCTCAAATATCTGGTTACAATTCACCAAACTAATATTTCCCACCTTCTGATTTGGAATCACTAAGAACAAAGACTGCCCTTGAACATTCTTGGAAGGGATAATACCAACTCCTCCTTACTACCCAGATGGCAGCCAAACTTCAGGGACTTAAATGGTAGGTCTACATCCCTCATTAGAAAGAGGTCCTCTGAACTCTTGGAAGTGCACACCATCTGGAGATCTAAAATTAAAATTGACTAGGGAGGTTCCTCCTCAGATGCAGATGGCATCTTGGGGACAGCTCTCCCAAGGTCACAGAGCAAGAGCACCATCTCCAATATTAAATCTTCATTATTGTTGCCTTTTTGCTATTTGCTTTTCTTTTTGTTAATGAGCAGGAGAGACAGTGCTCCTTAACCCTGGCAACTATGGCTGGATCTACTGCTAAGGCCCTAGTTGTACAACAAAATATCTATATTTCCTTGCTAATTGGTTTTAGATAGTAGAATTGCTTTACTTCTCAACTGAGCACAGAATCTGCTGTGTGATAGTAAAATACTCCTTGTGGCACCTAGATCAAAACCTCTGGTATTGTACCAAATATAAGAAATTAACAAATAAGCTTCCTGGATAGAACCGGTATATTCTTTGCTATATTTGATGACAGCTGGTTTGGTTCATGGGACCCTGGCTGAGAAGCATCCTTCAGTCTCTTGGCATTAATTCCTAATAGTTGTCATTGTAGTTTCCCTGGTGCATTGTGTTCTCTCAATCATCTTAAATGCATGTTCTCAACCATCAACCATACATTACATGGTCACACTGTGCTTAGAGAAGCAGAAAGAAGATGGACATGAGATGAACAAAAAAAAAACAATTGTTTTATGGATCTGACATCATAACCCATGAGTTTCACAATGAGACAAAAGCAACATAAATCATACCTGAGAGTGGCACTAATACCAAATTTTTGGATGATCTCTCACGTATAAGAGGATGACCAAAACGGGGTAATTGTTAAATTAATTAAATAAGGAGACCATTGGCATGATGTGGCTCTAATCCTGTGGTGACCTGTGTAAGGTAAAAAAATCTAAGCCTGGAAATGCCTCGAGGGTACAAATCATAGTGCTAAGGACAACCAATCACAAACAGTCAACCAGGCTTTTAGCTATAGCCGGTCAATAGGTGCCTTACTCTGCTTCTGTCCTTTTTCTACAAAAGCCTCTCCCTGAGCTCCTGTTAGCGGAGTGCTTTGAAGCACTTCTAGTTTGGTGCTGCCTGGTTTGGATAGATTTTTCTTCACATAAGCTCTTAAAAAAAATCTTCTAGATATAAAAGAAAACTGCAAAGTTCAAAAGTCTTTATGGTATGTCCTATTTGTGTGAAAAAGGAAATAACACATACATTGGTACTTAGGCATATATATATATATATATATATATATATATATATACACACACACATATGTGTGTGTGTGTGTGTGTGTGTGTGTGTGTGTGTATGATCCTAGAAAGATTCCTGAAAAACTTAAAAATTGTCACTGAGAGTGACTGAGAGTCATGGGAAGAGAAAATACTTTAAGCTTCATACACTTCTATATTGTTTGAATTTCTACTACATACATTTTTGCAATTAAAACAACTCCATATGACTAAAAGAGTACATACAAGAAGTGGAAAAAGGTGAAGAACCCACATTTTGCATGTACCTTTTACTAGCTATGTGGCTTTGGATAAGTCACCTAAATTGCAACAGATTTGTTTTGACATTGTAATTTGGACATAAAACTTTACTTGTAATTTGGACATAAAACATTACTTGTATACGATTTAATACAGTTAATGATGGTGGTTCACGGTAAATCTGGGAAATCATAACACACAAAAAGAATTTCTCTTTTGTGAAATGTAGTGAAAATGTAGGTTCTGGGAAAAATAATTTTTTTTAATAATTTGGCAATGGCCTCCGAGAGACATGCTCTTTTGTGCAGAGTATGGGGTAAAAAGTAAAGGGTGTGCTTAGCACTTCAGCCTCCCTCCCTAGAGTGTAAGGCTCTAAGGTTCTAGCAATTGCTGTTGATCTGACCTCGCAGTGAAAGGGAATAGATACACTTCTTTCATAAACATTGGGATTGGGGGCGACCAGGGTCATGGGTGATCTTTTCTTACCTGCTGCCCCGGCCATGTGCTCATCCATGCTGAGCAGGAGTTCCCAGGCAGCTGGCTGGATGTCTCCATACATCTCTTCTGTCAGAATTGGTGCTGCCTTGATTAGCAGAGATAAAGGAGCAGGTGACAGGCTCATCACCTGGGAAAAGATGGAAATCACATCTTAAAGTCATGGAAGCCACTGATTACTGTACTCCTCGTGAAACCCAAGTACCACTTCCCTTCCCTGCTTTTCTTAAATGACCTTAAAATACTTTCTAAAATGATGGCATATTTATTGGCATGGTGTATGATAAACTTCACATCTTATTTGTCGATGTGAAACTATGAAAGATACTAATTTTATCATGCTTTCACCACAAAAAATATCTTGCAGCTATCTAAGGAATAAACTGTAGAATAAGCTCTAAGAGAAAAGAAAGACTCCAGCCAGTATATCTTTGTGTTAGTAGACTTTTAAAGCATCCTGTTTTCCTTTCTGTTAGGAGCTAATGGCCCACGGCAATCAATGAGCAGCTTCTAATTTAGAAGGGAGTTCCATTCAGAGAGTTAGTTTTCTAAGCCAGTAAACCTGGATGACATTGTCCCTTTGAAACATTGTATATTGTGGTTATTGCCCTAGATTATGCCACAAAAATCCTATTTAACCTATTTATTTCAGATAATTTATTTTTTAAAAATTTTATTTACTTATTTTAGAGTGAGAGCTCGAGCGTGAGCAGGGAAAGGGGAGAAGGAAAGAGAAAGAATTGCAAGCAGACTAGCCACTGAGCACAGAGATTGAGGCAGTGCTTAATCCCATGACCCTGAGATCATAACCTGAGCCACAACCAAGTCAGATGCTCAACCACTGAGTCATGCAGGTGCCCCCATTATTTCAGATAATTCAGGTGATCAGTGTAAGTTGTGGACAGTCTAGGTCTTTAACCATTTTGAAAACTTTCCAGAAGGGGCACCAGGGTGGCACAGTTGGTTAAGTAACAGACTCTTGGTTTTAGCTCAGGTCATGATCTCGTAGTCGTGAGATGGAGCCCCACATCAGGCTCCGTGCTCAGTGTGGAGTCTGCTTGCAATTCTCTCCCTGTGCCCCTCCTGCTCTTGCTGTCTCTCTCTCTCTCTCTCTCTCTCTCTCTAAAACAGAGAAATAAATCTTTAAAGAGAAAAAACTTTCCAGAAAAACAAGTTATTTTTCACAGGCACCCCCTCTCCCACCTTGGGGAATGTGTGTAATGATTTAGACCTTAGGTTGTAATAACAATGTAACAATGTGTCTTGCACTGGATAAGAAGATAAGTGTATTATCTCTCTCTTTTTTAAAAAAATTAACATATAATGTATTATTTGCTTCAGGGGTACAGGTCTGTGAATCATCAGTCTTACACAATTCACAGCACTCACCATAGCACATACCCTCCCCAGTGTCCATAACTCAGCTACATTGGAAAGAACTCAAAAACATGGAGGCTAAAGAGCATCCTACTAAAGAATGAATGGGTCAACCAGGAAATTAAAGAAGATAAGTGTACTATCTCTTGTAATCCATGGAATAATCCTTTGAAATGGGCCTAGTGTTATAATCCCCACCTTATTTATGTATGAGGCAGCTAAGACCAAGAGAAATTAAGCAACTTATCCAAGGTCCTAGAGCCAGAGCGGGAGCTGTGGGATTTGAACTCAGAAAGTCACATTCTAAGAGTGGTGAGCATTACCACCACGTGCTGGTGGGGATTGGCTCCATGGAATTGGGAGAATGGGAGGAGGCATGGTTCCAGCCGTGTCTCTTTGGAAGCTGGCTGGCTAACAAGAAGGGGAATTTTGGTTTGCACCCTTGGTGGCATTCTTCCCCACCAATTAAAGGGGTCTTCATGCTAACTGTGCTGAGCGGCACTGGATGTCTCGAGCATTGTAAATGGGCTATCTGGCGCCCCCTCCTGATTACAGCTCCATGAATGTTTCTGATCCAGCTGTCAGTACCTGCAGTCTGATGTATTTTAGCATTCCCGAGTCCTTCTTCCCTTCCAGGTTGGCCTCTGAAACTCTCTTCTTCAGAGAAGGTGTCCGCAGGCATGACTTCTCTGAACACTGCAAAGAACATAAGCTAGGTGACGAAGAGTGTTGCCTTCTCTTGAAAGCCAGCAACACTGTTTCCCCCCAAATTTTCCAAACAACTGTCTTCATTTAATGGGAGGGATGATGTAGGCCTTGTAGGCCCATACCTTCCGAAAGTGGTAAAAACAATTAATTTTGGAATGAAAGGGAGCTCAGGGATCTTTGGCTACAAACTCCTCTTTTACCATGATGGAAACTGATGTCCAAAGAAGCGGAATACCTTGACCAAGTTACAAAGCTGGCTGTGAGCAGAAGTCAAAAAGGACGAGGACCTTTTGATTTCCATTTCAGAGCAAGTTATATTCCATGAAGCTGTTAAAAACACACATCTTTTTAAAAATTAAGTCAGTTAAAACCGGCTCTCATAGCCCCTTTACAGGATTGGATGATACACATTGGGCATTTGGTCATAGTAGAAAGAATATATTTGCTAAAAGAATGTTAGGAAGTAAAAAATAAAAGACTCATCAAGAAAGTACAGGTTCAGAGCACTTACTATCTAGGCCCGAGTTGTAAGGTAAAATGGTTTCCTTAAAAAAGCCCAAATCATCAAAAAACAAAAAACAAAACCACACTGGTCTACAGGAGGCAGTAGCTCTTTTTTCAGATTGTTTCCTGAACCAGGATCCAGAATAAAACTGACTTCTGTATAAGCACGGAGGAGATGGCTTTCTTCCTCCAACTCCCTAAATGCCAAGGGATTGAGGGGACAGAGCAGCTGAGAGAATGATCGGTCCTAATGGTGACAGGCTGTTGTTTATTTATCCGGAGTCTTGATTCCCCTAGTTGTGCACTGTGGGCTGTGCAAAGAGGGAATCCATCCTTCCACACAGAATAAACGCTCATTTGTTTTTCCAGTTCCGTGTCAATGAAACACTTTCTTCCTCAATGCTGAGGAAAAAACGGAACTCCTTAAGAATTTTGAACAGAGCTTCACAGTGTTATAGATGGAGATATTGGAAAAGAAAAGACAAATCTAAAAGTACACGAATGTTCCAAGGAAGTCTTTCAAAACTCTGACAAAAAGACTCAAGACAATGCATCTGGTGAGTGACTGGTATGTAATGAACTTTTAGAATGAATCTACTTCGAAAAAAATGAATCTGAGCTCTTACTGTGTTTTCTAAAGATAAAAATGTGGAGGCACATACTTGGGAACACATATCATTTGAGGAGATAAACCTCAATGATGCATTGCATTTTTTTTTTCCTGTGAATGTATAAACAATATACAGCAGGACCCACGCCTGTTTTATAACTTGGAATCTGTTCTAAAATCACATGGCAAAATAAAATAAAATAAAATGAAATAAAATAAAATCACATGGCAATAATTTTCCATATAAATGTAGGTGTGTATTTGACATCCTTTTTAAAAAGTCAAGGTATTTTAAAAGGGGCATCTCTCTTATTTTATTTATAAAACTATATGTGCAAATTTCAGAATGCTGGAAAACACAGAAAAACTTGGAAGAAAAAAACAGAAACCCCTATAATCCTTAACCAGTGATAGCTGTTATTTTGTTCCTTTCAGACTTTTTTTCATTTTGTGTGTCTTAGTACAATGGTGAGGATGTCCTATATGTAGTGCACAATTTTAAACAACTCATTTTATTAGGATCTTGTGATATTTCCCCAGGTAACTAGATAAGATTTTCAAAATAGGATTTAAAATATGATTTTCAAATTTTGTTAATATTTTACCTTTTCTTCTCTGGCTGGACATTTTATCTTTTTCAGGGTTACTTTTGAACAATATCTCTTGGTTAAATTATAGGTTTTTTAATCAGGCAGATACCAGCTTAGAAGAAAAAGGGTGAACATTCATGTTTGCCTCTGACACTCTGGGGAATGTAGGATTCTGTTTAATCTCGTTTACTAGGGACAGAAAGTATATGTCAAGCTTCTCAGATATCAAACATTTGGTATTCATGCATACTTCCCTAGGATGCATGATGTGTTCTGGTGCCTCATCATCGTTAGGAAGCTTGTGTTAGAGGAAAGGGAAGGGCTTTCACTCTAGGGTGATGGGCTAGTGATTCTTCGAGTGACTTGTTGAGGCTTGAAAGATAGGTACCAAAGATGCATACTTGTGTGACTGGCACTTGGATACACTGTGAAAGTCCTCAAGTCCCTCTACTGGTGTGACCCCTAGTCAGACTGACAAGCCTAATATCAGTTGCTTTTTGGCTTTTATAACTCGATGTAAAACTTGGCCAGAAGAGAACTAATTCTTGGATGCAGGAGGAGGCTAGTTCTGAAGGCATCTTTTGTTACTAGTGTTTCATGGAAGAGTAAGAAATTTCATTGGACTATGAGTTGCCTATGCTGGTTGGAATTACACATCAAGCTGGGACATGTAAAGAAACCCAAGACTAGTAATCCAAGACCAAAGGACAGACTGTATCACCAATAGAGGATGGCATTCATTATTGAGTCAGTCTACCAATGGGAGGCAGCTACACAGCCCCAGGAAGTGGCAGAGATCCTGGGGCATGCTTGTTGTGGTCTGGTGTAGACCTTGGACCACTGACATTTTCTTCTTTCTGTATGTCTTGGACATACATTCACCATATTTGGCTCTGTGACTTCTCTCCTCATTCTGACCACTGTTGATCAAATTTGTAATCCAAAACCAGACCTTTGACTGACCAGGGCTTTATCCAATGATGTTTGGATCACAAAGAGAAAGAATGGAGTCCACCAAACTCCTGTCCTATGGAATTAAGGGACACAGAGTCTGATTCATGTAGTGATGGGTGCTGGGACTGAGAAATGATGATGCAACCTAGAGATTTTCAGGTCACATACAAGGTGAACAAAGCAGGAGTTGTTGGTCAGGGGACAGAGATGAGGAAGAAGACGGAGATGCAGAAAGAAGTACAGGTGAGAAATTAGGCTGATTCTGATAGGGACAGCAGCTTTGGTTCCCATTCCTTTGGAGCTTGGCTCTTTAGGTTGGTCCTTGGTTTCATGAGATTCTGCTATGTCCTTTGAAGAAACTAATTATTTGAACAAGTTTCAGTAGGTTTCTTGCAATTTAAGATTATTGACCAGAGAGACATAATAATTACTTTAAATAAAAAATTAATTTATTCATTTAGTAATTCAAGAGTGTTTCTTATGAGTTAACCAAATGCCAGGAACTGGGCTAACCTTTGGGGATTTGCTGGGGAGCAAAACTCCCTTGATGTTTGCCCTCATGGACAACGTATCTTACTAAGAGAGACGGATAACAAACAAGCAAATGAAAAATCATGGTAAGCATAAAAGTAGACAAATGCCATGAATGAGGAAGCATTGTGGAAATAATATGGTATTTTAAAATTCAAGAAACTGGGGGTGCCTGGGTGGCTCAGTGAGTTAAGTGTCTGCTTTCAGCTCAGGTCATGATCTCTGGGTCCTGGGATTGAGCCCCCCACATTGGGGCTCCCTGCTTAGTGGGGAGTCTGCTTATCCCTCTGTCCCTCCCCTGCTTATGTTCTTGTGTGCTCTCTCTCAAATAATAAAATCTTAAAAAATAAAAAAAGGGATAAAATTGAGAAAACTGGAGTCAGTTTACCAAGCACTCTGGGAAAGAGATCTTCCTGGAAACATATTTCATGCCAAGAGAAGTCTAATTATTTCCCCAAAGGTAACCTAGACCTTTGGGCCTCACACATCTTTGACACGTGAATTTGAATGGGGAGACATTCTAGCAGATGAAATCAAGACCTACAGCCTGGTTTTGGTCTCACAGTAGTGTTTTCCAAAGCTTTGGAAAAAACATTAGTCCTGCAGGAAATCAGCTGGCCCCTTGCCACTTGCTTTGGCTTCACAGAATTTACTGACACTGTTCCCTTTTTTTTCAGGCACGTATCACCTTGTACCCTTTTAACCTTTTTGGGTGAAAGGAAAAAAAAGTTGTTTTATCTACTCCTTTTCTTTCATCAGGAAGCACTAACTGAAAATTTACTCTGTTTAGAACATGGCATTGGAAAAGATACATATATAAAGGAAAAATGAAAGAATATTTTGGTGAAGGTAATATATAGTATATAAAAACCCCTCAAGCTTGGAAGTGCACTAAAATAGACTAACAGGATGTACAGTGTGTCTCTGAGCATTGAAATGTAGATTAGCAGATTGATCAGAGTTACATGGGTTACAAAATGTACTAGCTGCCACAAATATATTCTGCCATAAAAACCAATTCAAAAGGAAACAGGAATGAAATATCAATTGCTCATAAGGCTCAATTTTAATCAGAATCACTGCTTTTATTCTTGATTTATTGCCTACTCTATTTTCAGTTTGGCCCTAGAAATGTGGGCATTGTTCATTTATGTGACAGATTCAGCCCAGGAAATGGAAACATCATGAGAGAACAAAAAAGAGCTTGCACAGGAGGCTGGCATTTTGAAAATAAAATGTTTATTGCAGCAGACTCAATGCATTTTTTCAGCTCTTCACCTGCATGACTAATTTAAATATGTTAAGATTAGAGGCCACTTAACTCTTGCTTTACTTTCTCTTTGCCTTCCTAAACTGTAAGCATACCTAAGGTTGGCAAGCCTCTTCTGCTGCTTGCGGCCAGCATCCCTGGTGGGCTAGGGGCAGAGGGCACTCATAAACTAGACAGCCCACTCGGCTGGCTGTTCAATCCTTACTGTCCCTCCACTCTAAGAGAGGAACTCTGGCAGGTACCGCATAGGAAACAGTGTGCAAGATTTCCCCGGAAGTTTATAATTAAGTGGCAGAGGAGAAGCAGGGAGATAAGGGGCCCCATTTTGCAGGCAGATTGATCTTAAAACTCTCAGAGCTCGCCACCACTCACAGGATAAAGACTAAAATGGATATGGATTACAGGTGATGGTATAGTTGGAGCAGTAAGAAATCTCAGAGTATGTATGGTAAACAACGAACATTAATTCCAACATACGTGGTTTTCTCCTAAAACTAAGAGAGTTTTTACTTAAATAAAAATATATCTACATATCTGTATACATATATACACACATGGATATATGTACCTATATGTTTCTTTTTATGACATCATTAACAGTTCAGGAAGTTACCCACATTGATCTATTCCCAAGATTTTCCCGCAGATTATGTGTAGTCTGAATACCATGAGATACAATAGAGTATCTCTTATACTCTAATAGAGATTTAAAAAAAAAAAAGCTCTGGATTTGATATTCCATATTTCTAAATAAAAGTCTAGCTAAGTATGTTACAGATGTGAACTGTGACAGTCCCACCCTTCCGAGCCTCCAATTCTTCATTTGTAAAATGAGGAGTACAGTATCTCTTGCACAAAGTTTATAAGAATCAAAAAGCACTTTGTCAGTGATACATACCTGTGTTACAGCCTTACTTATATGCTTTGAAAAAAAAATACTGAAAGATCCTATCCTGGATCTTTCATAAGTGTGCAAACAGCACACTTATGCATGAAATACAGGGTTGTTTTTTTTTTTCTTTAGGATCTCTTGTACTACCCCAAATTTCTTCAATGAACTGTATTATAATTAAAAAAAAATTCCTTTGTGAGTGCTAAAACATTACAAATTGCTGCATGACTCAACTGTGTATTTTTTGTTATTGCTCATATTCTCCAGTTGCTTGATTTGAATTTTATGACCCTTCCTCCACCCACCCAAACCCAGCTTGCAAACTCCTTAGGGGAAGGATCCTCTAATTCTACTTATTTACTTTTTACTTCTCCCAGAGTACCAACAGCAGGTGCACAATGAATGCTCACTGAAATGAATAGGTATTATATCAAAATCTCTTTGTAAAACCACTTGTGAGGAGCAGCTGCAGGGGCAGCCAGCAGCACGGGGCCAGGCGTCTTGGCCATCATGCCTATTCTGGGGCAGGTGGGTGACCCAAGTCTTTCCCGGCAGGACCACGGCAGCCCTGGTTACCGTCTTCATCTCCTGCCAGCTCAGCTGTTCAGTGTACTTGTCAAGAAAAAGCAGCTGAATGCTTGGAAAATGTAAGAGTTTCTTTAAGGAGTTTCCTTTGGTCTGATTTGACCTAGATTACTCTATTATTTATCTGTGAACAATTGGGCCATTTATTACTTATTCCTTAATAAGAAACTGATAAACCATGTCAGTTTCCTATTACCGCTGTAATAAACTACCACAAAATTGGTGGTGCAAAATAACACAAATGTATTATCTTACGGTTTTTGAGGTCAGATCTAAAATGGATTGGCAGGGCTGGGTTCCTTCTGGAGGCTCAAAGGAATCATCCATTTCTTCATCTTTCTAGCTTCTAGCGGCTGTCCCATTCCGCAGCTTATGGCCCTGGATCACTCTAACCTCTGCCTCTGTGTCCCACCTCCCTCTCTAACTCTGATGCTCATTCCTCATTTATCACTTATGAGGACCTACATGATGGCAATGATCCCACTTGGATAATTCAGAGGAATTTCCCCTTTCAAAGATTCCTACCTTATTCCCTCAGGCAAAATCCCTTTTGCCACATAAGGTAACCTATTCACAGGTTCTAGAAATTAGAATACAGACCTCTTGGGGAGACATTATTCTGTCCACCACTATGACCCACTCATCACCCACACCCCTATGAATGCATATTCATTCCCAGAAATAAAACAAAACCTGGGAAAAGATACCACGTATGCTCACGGATACGAAGATAAAGCACCTGTCTTACTTTGTTCACCTTCTACCTTTGTTCAAAATCACACAGATCTGTAACCTGGTTTATACACCTGCGATGGACCGAAATTTGTATTTCCAGAGAGAAGATTGCTGGGACATCATCTTCCCTATCAGAGGCATATAACCAGGTGATGGTTCACTCACCTCTTTTTGTTTCTTGCCCCGGAGAGCCACACTGCTGCTGCTGTTACTCTCCCGGAGGGAGTCCACGGTGTCTCCGTAGAGCAGCTTGATGGCTCTGACCAGCCGGGCGCAGGAGCGGCTGTGGTGCAGGTAACAGTGAGGGTGGCAGTAGTCGACGTGGGTGCAGATGAAGCTCTGCTGATTGCACAGCAAGATCATGACCTGGAACACACACGTTCCCGAGATTCAACCAGGCCATCAGCGTTGACACCACGGTGAGTCACTGAGTCCCTCAGGAAAGCAAAGGGTTACAACTCTTTATGTACTTGGCCTCTTGGCTCTCTCCATTCACACTTGACAGAAGGAGATTTTTGGAACAAGAAAAGGTTAAGTGACCTCGAAAAGCTTAAACCAATTACAATGGAGCGTTATGATTTCCCAACAGTTTCAAATGAAGATTCTAAACTTAAACCACCTTATTTTTGCAGCTTGTGTGTTGTGGAAGGAGTCAGGTAGAAGAGCAGTGACTGGTGAGAAATTCTCTGCCAAAGGATTTGGCTGGCCTTTGACAGTCCTGGGATATCTTTAACTCCAGCCAACCCATGTGGAATTGAAAACACTTCTGCTTCTTCTACCTTGGCCTATAACCTTCAGCTGAGCCTGAACCTGACTATAGAGCTTCATTTCCCCTCTCTACAAATTAATTTTTCTCCAGCTTTTCAGCCACTCTAGCTCTTGGGGCTTGATCTGGCTCAAATCCTCCCATCACCTAGATTTCCCAAGTGGGATTCAAGAACTCAGTTGTTTTAAAGTATATGGTTCTTTTAAGATAAGGAATGAAGACCTTTGAGTTTGTAACTTCTGAAGTTGCCCTCTGAAAAAGGCAACAGTATTCTAGTGTCCACAAGGCTAATTAAATATCCATAGAGTAATCTTCTGAATGCATCCATCCTTCATGAAACCAGTTCCTACCCCAACACCTAATCTGTGAGAGACTGTGTGCCATACTGGATGGAGAACATAAAGTAATTCTACGTGGACAAGGCCAATCAAACCTACTACGCAGGGCTGCCACATACTTCCTCAAGAATAAGAGGACCTGCTTACTCTGAGGCAAAGAAAAATAACAATAATAATCAACTCTATACTCTGTCAAACTCAGATAACAATATCTCACACTCTTCAAAGTTAAAAAAAAATAGGTGTTGTCTGAGCAGAATATCCAGATCTCTCTTGAGATTCAGTGAACATCCCTGCTATTCCTGTATATACATATACAATGTAAGGGAGGGTACATATAAGAACTGTAAGGTTTCCCTTGTTTTTCTCATATCTGGCTGATAAAGAGAAATACTGAGAAAACTTAGCAACAATAACCAAAACCAAATAAACACACAAATGACCATATGATCAGACTTTAGTTTACAAAGATTCTGATTTGGTACAATATCTGGGGTGGAGGTGACCTAGAAATCTGTATTTTTAAAATTATGCGCAGGAATGTCTTTTAGGTAGAGTTCTAAGATGTTCCCCAATGATCCCACCTTCTGGTATTAATGACTTTGTGAAACCACTTCTTGTTGAGTATGGGCTGCCCTAGTGACTTACTTCTAACCAACAGAATGCAGCAAGGTGAGGAGATGTTACTTCTGTGATTAGATTGCATAAGATGCTGACTTCTCTCTTGTTACCAGACTCTCTTTTATTGGGTTTGCCATGTTGGAAAGGTTCACAGAGCAAAGAAATAGGGGTGGCCTCAGGCCAATAACCAGCTAGAAATTGAGGCCCTCAGTCCAACAGTTCTTGAGTAACTGAGATTCTACCAACAATCACATGAGCTTGAAAGCAAATTCTTTCCCAGTCAAGCTTTCAGATAAGACCCCAGTCCTAGCTAGTACTTTGGTGTCTTGTGAGAGAGCCTGAAGCAGAGGGCCTAGCTAAACTGTGCCAGGATTCCTGAGCCATAGAAACTATGAGTTAATAAGTGTGTGTTATTTAACATACACACAACTACATTAATATATATATTTGAATATATTTATTTGAATGCATAAGATTGCATTTAACCCAGGCAATCAGGACTTGAAAGACAAGATGTGGAAAGGGTGTTGACTGATGTAAGCACAGTGTGGGTACATGCCACATTTCTCCTTCAGGCATAAGCAGTCAAGGGGGCAGGCAAAGCTTTAGGCGATTTCATGAGAACTGGAAGATCAAAATTGGAGTTCAGAATTGCCAACGGGAAGAACTGAGTGGACAGTAGAGAAGGGAAGTTTGGAGAAATGAGACTTGGCACTTGCCTTCTAGGCATTTGTTGATTGAGTAACTAAGCAGCCAAGCAGAAACCAGCTGACAAGCAGAATGGAGATTTTGGCAGTTTCACTGTGATGAGGAAGTAAAATTGGAGTTTCTGACCCATCAAGACTGGGGGCACACCCAAACTCTCACTGGGAACCTTGGAATGCTTCAACTGGGAGGTGTGTGTTGGGAGAGTGGGAGGTGGCTGTGGGGGGGGGGTGGATAGCAATACATCTAGTCAAGTCAACTTCGTCCTTGATAGGACTTGGTGATCTTTACTGTATAGGGTGAATCCTCTCTGGAGGGAGATAGCATCATTGGGAACCTCTATAATCCCATGTTTTGTTTGTTAATTAATAGTCTTTGTTTTAGAGCAGTTTTAGGTTTACAGCAAAATTGAGCAGACTGTACAGAGAGCTCCCAAACACCCCTTGCCTCCACACATGCACAGTGACCTTCATTATCAACATCTTCCATCAGAGTGGTATGTTTATTATAATCAATGAATCTACACCGACATGTTACTATCATCCAAAGTGCTAGTTTACATTGGAGTTAGCTCTTGGTGCTGTACATTCTATGAGTTTTGACAAATGTATAATGGCATGTATTATTATCATTGTGCTTCTACAGTTTTTCACCCACCATACCTGGTAGTCAATGAAATCACTAGGCATATTAAGGAACAGACTAAAAGAATATAATAGATTCATATATTGGAGTTAGCAGTCATGGATTTTTAAATATGTATGATCAAAATGAAAATTAAAGAATATTGTAACTGAATGGTAATGAACATAGGATGTATCAAGTGCATGATACAACTAAATTTCCCAAGGAACATCTATAGTTTTATATATAATATAAATCTTGATATAGTATCTATATCAAGAAATTAGGGGGCGCCTGGGTGGCTCAGTGGGTTAAGCCGCTGCCTTCGGCTCAGGTCATGATCTCAGGGTCCTGGGATCAAGTCCCGCGTCGGGCTCTCTGCTCAGCAGGGAGCCTGCTTCCCTCTCTCTCTCTCTCTCTCTCTCTCTCTCTCTGCCTGCCTCTCCGTCTACTTGTGATCTCTCTCTGTCAAATAAATAAATAAAATCTTTAAAAAAAAAAAAAAAGAAATTAGGGAAAGAATACATGTTAAACTCAAAGAAAGTAGAAGGAATTAATAAAGGTAATAGGAGAAATTAACAAAACAGAAATCAAATATTCCCCGAATGACAAACCAAAAGCTGATTTTCTGGTTAATAAAACTGAGGTACTTGTGGCAAGACTGATTTAAAAAAAGAAAGAAAAGATATAACCCATGAACACTGGAAATAATAAAGGTACATCATTGTAGATCCTACAGAATTCAAAAGGATTTTAAGAGAACATTATAAACACCTTTTTGCTAATAAATATAAATATTTGGACTAAATTAACAAATTCCTAGGGGAAAAAAATAAATTGCTCAAACTGCTCCCAGAAGAAATAGAAAATCTGAATGGTCTGAATCATCTTACATATGTTGAATTTATAATAAAAATCATCCTACAAAGAAACATTTAGATTAAGATTTCTACTTAAAGAAACAACACTGGCTTACACAAATACTTCAAGGAAAACTAAAAAGCATTACTGAAGGAAATCTAAATGGTGGGATATAAATTAATAGAGGGATAGACCACTTTATACATTAGAAGATTCAATATAATAAAGAACTCAATTCCTCAATATTAAATGATGCTTATATTCAATATGAGGCTTTACATGATTTTATAAATGATTATGATTATGATTATATGATTTAAAAGCTTTTTAATAGAAACTGATAGGTGAAGGCACCTGGGTGGCTCAGTCAGTTAAGCATCCAACTCTGGATTTTGGCTCAGATCATTATCTCAGGGTTATGAGATCGAACCCTACACTTGGCTCCATGCTAAGTATGGAACCTGCTTAAGATTCTCTCTCTCAAAAAAAAAAAAAAAAAAAAGAGTCTCTCTCTCTCTCTCTCTCCCTATCCCTCTGCCCCCGACCCCCTGCTCACTTGTGTTCTCTTTAAAAAAAAAAAAAAAAAGGAAAAGAAAATTGACAGGTGACTTTAAATGGAAGTGAATATGGCCAAAGACCAAGCCACCTTGAGGAAGAACAAAGTTGGAGGATTTACCCTTATATGAACCAAACGAATCATAACACAACACACTCTATAACATAAGATATCAATTATATGCATTTCAAAAACAGACAAAACTAATCCATGGTGTTAGAAGTTAGGATGGTTGTTACTGTTAGGAGAAGGTAGTGACTATTAGAGGGCATGTGTAGGGCTTCTAAGGTATGATAATGTTCTTGAACTGCTGGTGGTTACACAGACTGTCACTTTGTGAAAAATTTTTGAGCTGTATACATAGGTTTTCTATGCTTTTCAAGATGTAGGTTGGACTTCACTAAAGAGTTTACTTTAAAAATAGCTTCAGAGAATCTCAAAATTAGGTTCTGGGGGTCAACCAGTTGTGAAGACACAGCTCTGTAAACTCTGAGGAGGGTCATGTACCAGCCAGCCCTTACCTGACCCTACCAGGAAGTCAGATGAAAATGAGAGGAGATGGTAAGGAACATACCTAAGATGGGTAACAGTGCAGGCAGTACTCTGCTAGGTGTGGATCTGATGTTATGCTTCCTTAACTTTCTCATTCTTTCCTCATGCCCAGCCCAAACCTTCAACTCTAATCCATGCCCAAAGTTTCCATGAAATCCCCTCCTGCTTATGACCTCTGAAGAGCCCTTTGAGGTGTAGCCTTTGTTGTCTTAAGATCTCCATGTTCTGGTTTACAATCAGATCTATACAGACACAAGGCTGACGCCATGACCTTGCTCTTAGCATTTGTGGTAACCCGTAGAAACCTGATGGTGATGCTTCTTCTGTGGTACCTAGGCCGTCTTGGTCACCAACCTGACCTGATCCCTCAGGGTTTTCCCTGACTTACATTGACCTAAAAGCCATCCATAACAAAGAAACTTTGGTTTTAGTTAAGCTTAAACTGAATACGATCCAACAGAATACCAATCCTGTGAGAATTCAGAGGTTCAGCTGAAGTAGAGGCCTACGGTCGGTCTTTCTTTCTTTCTTTCTTTCTTTCTTCCTTTCTTTAGATTATTTATTTATTTATTTGACACAGAGAGAGAGAGAGATCACAAGTAGGCAGAGAGGCAGGCAGAGAGGGAGGGGAAAGCAGGCTCCCCGCTGAGCAGAGAGCCCGATGTGGGATTCGATCCCAGGACTCCAGTATCATGACTTACGCCAAAGGCAGAGGCCCAGCCCACTGAGCCACCCAGGCACCCCGCCTACAGTTTTTCTTAGGGGCTAAATTGGATTGATGGTTTTCGTATACTCTTTTGTCCTCACTCCATCGATTTTCTCAGTGCCAAAAGAAATTGATCTCAGGTATTTCTGGGATTCCTACTTACATGAAGCCATGACATGCTCCTGTGGTAATTTTCTTCTGTGCCAGCAGTACTCATTCCCTCTGGCTCGATGCTGGGCTCACTTGCACTCCAAGGACTCCCTTCTTCAAAAAAAAAAATGCCAAGAAAGGTTATATTGTTTGGTTTCCCTGGAGAGCATGTTGGTATGGTAGAGTTGCCCATGCTTTTGAATCCTAGGGCAGACTACCATGGCCCAGTATGTTAACAGGGCATAGCACTGACTTTAGTGGAGGAATGTTAATAGGAGCTGTTCCCTTCACCACCAGATGAACAGGCAATTGCAAAGACATTTATGATCTCTGTTATGGTGGCTTCCATTTTGAGACATGGGAGCCAAGAAGAAACAGAGTCAAGTCCTTGAATTGCTGAGATGAGCAAGTTATCAATTATGTGTGCCCAAATCCACTCCAGACTGCCCAGACCTTGCAGGTGTAGTTAAGTAGGGATACCAAGCAACCTGCAGTGGCCGTAACTGTACTGCTGTCTCTTCTGCTGCTGTGACTAAGGCTAGTGTCATGCTCTCAACACCCCCTAAGTTCTCCATTTAGAGCTAGATAAAAAAAAAGGATGGTCCCTCAAAAAAAACAAAACAAAACAAAAAAACCCACAAAAAAAACCCCACAAAAAACTAAGGGAATTTATAAGCAACTGTGGTCAATCGTGGACAATCCTTGACAATCCTTTTGTCTAAACTCTTCTCTGTGGAAAAGTCTGGAGACATCTCTCTCAGGAATTCACTACATTATCTACCATAGAAGAAAGCTTTGCCCTCAAATCTAAAAGCTTTCCTGGTCATGTCTGTGACAAAACCATGCCTCTGGGCTGCCTATTTTGATTCATCTGGTCAAGCTGAACTAACCAATTCAAATAATTAATTGAAATATTTTCCCCCAAAACTAACTGTTGACATTCTTACAACTTCAGACTTGCAACAAAAGAAGTCACGTTTTTTTTTTTTCCTATTCTCTCCCAAAATAACCTGAACCTTACCTAATGCATAAATTAGTTATTTTCAAAGGTGAGGGTGGATAGGTGTAGAAATACTTCCCATTTTAGACTCTCTTTAATTAGATATACTTAGCTTCTATTTCAGTAGACTTGATTGATAATTTATCTGCGTTTACTGACTCACTTCTGAAACAACTTGCCATGAAGGGAGACTTTTCTATTTTGCTCCTCGCACAGGCACAGAATGGCAAAGAAAATGAACTTTAACTTCTCCCTGGTAGCTAAATCCCAGGCAGCTGGTGAGTCCTGTTGCATACTTGCATACTCTTTTTCTTGCTAGTAAGATGACCATCAGACTCATCGGACTAACACTTTTAGAGATTCAAGAGTCTCTTTGGATCCTACAGGGACAGCCTTCACCTCCAATGCTTTGATAGTATACAGAGCTCATGCTCAGGTACTTAACATACTTTATAATCAACCCTTAATTCATCTTCAGAGCATCCTTTCAGGGTGGGCGAGGAAGAAATAGAATTATTCCCACTGAATAGTTGGAGAAAACAAACCCCTGAGACATTAACTGACTTCCCGAAGGTCACTGTCAGGTCTTGCCATCCATCTCTCCTCTCTGAGACTTTTGTTCTTTTTACTGTGAAAGAGATTTTAAAACACAGAGGACCTTTAGCTAGCTGCCCCCAAGGGAATTTCTACATTTTGCTCTCAAGGCCCTCATCATAAGAATGGATGCACAAACATCTGGATTTCAAAAAACTGTCCTGCTGTTTAAGTGTTTTCTTTCCCTAATGTAAGCTCTCTCTTCTCACTCCTCAAACTGTGGCCCTTGAAACAGCAGGTTTAGCTTCACCAGAAAACTTGTCAGAGGCTCCCACCCCAGACCTTGCCCAATTAGAATGTGCATCTTGCAAAATTTCAGATGACCTGTGTGCGTGTTAAGGTTTAAACTCTAACATCTAGCATCCTTTAAGCCCTGCTCTAAAGGATGGTATGGTTTGCAGACTGAATGTGTGGTCTAGCCTGTGGCCCTGCTCTCCAGCTCCTGATGTGTCAGAAAATGGGCTTCAGCCCCTTCGAGACTCAGGCCCTGTCTTCCTACCCCCCACGTCCCTGTGCACCCCACTCCTCTATGTTACCTAGGTCAGTGACAGTGTCCCTGCTCTGGGACAGCTGCAGCTCCTCAGCCTCGGACTCTGAGTCCTGCCGTGGTAACTTGCTGCTCTTTAAGCTGCCGACCCGGCGAATGCTGGACAAGGAACCCCCCTTCTTCACCTGGAAACTGCGGGTTCCTTTAATCTGGAGCAGGCGGGAACCTCCTATCCTGATCTTCCTGCTGGGAACTGTATTGAAAGAATAAAATAGGGCTTTTTCCTCCTTAGTTTTCCCCAGCCAGTGTTAGATCCAAGCTCTCCCCAACTTGTCCCTGAACAGCCTCCTCTCTGTTGGCCGGGATGAGCAGCATGTCTGGACAAGGAGCTTCTCCCCAACCCCCTGTCGGGCAGCTTTGTTAGGCAGGCAGGATGCTGGGTCCACCAGGAAGGGCTGGTACAGCTTCTTTCTTGGACACATAGCTCATCAGTGCTGGGAACAACCTGCTCTCTTTCCGGCCCAGGGTTCACAAGCATGAGTGTCCCCTTGTAGCAGCATGATCTCGGACTGTTAGTATATTATTATAACATAATTACTCGATTCAACAGAACCACAAACCATTTGTTTTTGTCTTTCTTTTGAAATGGGACTTGCAGAATTATGGGAGTTATGCAAACCCCTTCATGTAAACCCCTTCATTTTGGAATACCTCATTAAGGAAATAAAAACAAGAGGCTCTTCTCTCTCCAACAGTCAGCAGTGGGTTCCGCTCAGCTCCTCAGCAATGGCACTAAAGGATCTGTTTTCACTGGTGTGCTTTGGGTGAACATGAGTGTGAAACAGTTCCATTTTCAGTGCACCTAGTGATGTCATAGCATCCTTCTTTCAGGCAAAAGGCTGGGTGGGATGTGAGTCCAAATGTTGCAACACCCTGAGCCAACCTTACAGTCTATATGTACCATGAAGAACATGCATTATTCATCTTTAGTGTTCTGGAAAAAACAGTCATCAGTGAGGAAAATAAAAGGGTAAAAGAAACATGTTTAAACTTGAAACTACTTTTTTTTTTTTTTTCCAAAAGTATCTTTATTTCCCATAGTCATTTACACTCCTACATCCTCCTCCTTTGGAGACTTGGTGTTGTCACACATTGATTTGGTAGGGCCAGGATATAAAAAATTTTCAGAGCTTAGTCATTAAAAAGAAGGGGCCATTATTTTTTTGTAAGATACTCTTCTTACCAGAACAAGATTTCTTGTGAATTATTTAAGGCATGGATATTAATACTTTTAAAATTTCCAATCAGGAAAATTGCATTTTAGTCTTGGGTTTCTCACTCATAGGAGAGTGAGTATTTGACTGAGAGAGATGGTGCAGTGCTACAAGATGATAATTAAATGTATACTTTCAATGCCATATAAAGGAGCCCAGAAGGATTCCTGTTGAGTAACGTGCAATGCTTAATCTCTGATTTACTCTTGTGATTGGGAAAGCTTAAAATCATCACCATGGAGCTGGTGAAGTCCTCAGGGAGCTCCCTGAACACATCTGGACATAATTTTACAGCTGGAGAGAAATTCTTGCAGCCCGGCCAGATAAATTCCACAAAGACTATAGACTATCATGCTCCATTTAAATTATAGCACAAAATTCAGCTGCTGCATTTTTCAATATTATTTTTAGGCTTAATCGAGGCTTTAATGACCTACCTGATATACATCTGAAATAGGATAGTATCATTTTTTAATGACTACTAATGCAATCTCATGTCTAGATAGACTGGAAAACAGAAAAAAAGTTTGAGAGGTTTCTTCCTTTTTTTTTTTTTTTAACAGATACTCTCTTGCACTCTTTGCCTGATTTCATGATACCTTTAACCATAAAAATTTGGGAAAGTAACCCCAAATTAATGTGACTTGAATTAAATTCAATTTTGAGAACCTAGTCTACTACCAAAGATAATTGGACATATACTGTTGGGCTAAAATCAGTGTTCAGAATTATGACATTGATTATTTACAAAAGGCACAGCAGTTAGAAATCAGATTTGATTTTGCACCTAAAAACCTGAAAAGCAGCACTGAGTGTCAGCTTTTACCTCCATGACAACATGAAATACAAAAAGTGAATACGGTATGAACGTGAAACGAATACATCTAAATTGGATAAAACATCTTTTTCTCTTTTCTTTCACCTCACATTGTCTCCATTAGCAAGTCCTGCTAGCTCTACGCTTCGAAATTTCCTAGGATTTTAAAAGCTCCATTACTTATTCCCTGGACTCGTGTAACTACCTCAGAGCACTTGCTAACTCCTACTCCCACAGCTTGACTCATCTTTTCAATACATAAATCATAAATACGCATATTATCTCACCTTTCTAGTCAAAACCCACCAACAACACTCGGACATACACAGAATTAAATTTCTAACCATAGCTACAGATTCTATCTATTTGCCCTTTGCCTACCTATCTGACCCCATTTCCTGCTGGTCTTCCAAGTCATTCTGCTGCCGGTGTGTTGGCCTCTTTGCCCTTCTTGGGATGCTCCATGCTTACTCCTGCATCAGAGTCCAGTTCCCACTGTTGTGTCTGCTTGGAAGACTCCTCCCCCGGCACTCGGCATGCCTGGTCCCTTCATTTCATCTAGGTCTCTGCTCCCTGCCACTTTTGGGGTCCTTCTCTGACTACATCCCTCCCATTCCAGGTCACTACCAATTCCCTGACCTTCGTTTGTTTTGCTTCATATCATTTGTCTTTATTTGAAAGCCTAGTCTTTAACGTTACTCACTATCATGAACTAATAGCTAATAAAAGCTAAAATATATGTGGGAAATATTTCTTCCTGTTCATTGCTGAACTCTGGGAACCTGACCTGGCATACAGCAGGTGCTCAACAGATGATCATTGAATAATCAGACACATCTTGGTGTCTGTATTTTGGAATACCCGTCTTAGTTTGTTTTTTGAAATGTGGGTAAAATGATGTGGCAGACCTTGCTTGGGGATTTTAGGCAGACATTTTTAGTTTAAGGATTATTTCACATTTGTTTTCCCTGGCAGAATCTGAATTGTCCTCAGGTTGTTTATTTCAAGAATAACATTTTTAGCTTTTATAAAAACAGATGGTATAAAATTTTAAATGAAATTTTAATAATCTCATTTAGGAGAGTCCCCCTGGATTTAGCAGCTGGTATCAACTTATCAAAGGATTAAGGAATATTGAGGAATCTTCAAGAAGATTTTGGCCAACCAATAAAGGACATTTTATGAATATGTTCTCATTTTATTTATAGTTTCACCTTTCTGTTCATTTATTAACCAACTTTCATATATTAACATAGCTGTTTTATGAGGAGAAAATATACTAAGCATTTGTGTTTTTGAACATCAAAGGAAATTTGCATAAACAATAGTCATGAAATTAAAGTATTCTTAAAAATTGATTTGACAAAAAAAATTGATTTGACGTTTTATTTTTTTAGATGGTGTAGGATTTACTCTGCTTTAAGTTTAACCATTTTTGTATTAGGAATTCTTATTTCAGCTACTTTAAGCAATAATTAGCATAATAACTTTGAATTGGCAAAAAAATCTCCTTGGGATATGTTTAAAAATGTAATTTTTTCATATGCAGTTAATGTTATCTAAAAAAGTAATAGTTGTAAAAATATTGACTTGACAATTCTTCATGGTCAGAAATTGTTAAGACTTGGCTAATAAACTCTTGTTTCACCATGAATTCAATACAATAGAATGATTATTTGCATTTTAAAAATATTATGACAACAATCTGACCTTAAAATATTAAAAAATTTTTCCAGTGTACATCCATTCCTTAGAAGATCTTAAAGATTTTATATTTTCTCTATCTAGGGCTATTCCTTCCTGGAATCATTCATTCTTTCAGTTATCCAACATTAATTGAGTCATTTTCTATAGGATAACAGAAAATACATAAATGCATTAAATTGTCTTTGACTCTTAACAAATGTACTTAAGTTCTTATAATCAAAATTCATTAGAAAAACATTGAAGGGCAGTGGGATTTAAGAAATAGCCATATCGATAGAGAAGTTAACACTTTAAGGAGTCCTTGAAAGCAACTTAAAACTTGGTAATCTTTAACTTATATTTAGAATTTTCCACATGGGTTCTAGTCTATAGGCTCATGATATAAACAAATAGCAATTCTTTATTTTATACCAATTTTTAGGAGGTACTATGTACCAGGTACTATGTTTATACTTGGCTTACATTATCTCAATGAAAGCTTTCAATATCACAATGCTGTAGGTGTCATTAACCTAATTTGAAAGAGGAGAAAACTGTGGCTTAGAAGGTAAGTAACTTGGACAAGGTCATACAACTCATTGTTATAGCTTACCATTGTAAGATGTAGTTTTTTCACATTTATAACACGTCGGAAATTGAGATTTGTCTTAAAATTGATGCCATCTTAGGATCACTAGTGCCAGAGAGCAATTGTGACACATTTGTTATTGTTTCTGTCCATGTGACCATCTAAAGCATCAGCAACAAAATGTGCAGAATGATGCCAGTGTCTTAGCTCCAAGGAGCCAAGTGGAAATAGGGTGAGGGAGTGTGCGAGGTGGTAAGTCACATGTGTTTGGCAATGTTCTCAAAGCAGTGAGTGAGTGTGAGGGTAGGCTAGCTTCATACAAGTATTTCCATCTTTATTTTACAGATTCATTTAAGAAATGACGTAGTGCGGACAGTCTAACAGCACAAAGGGCGTTATTCTAGAGGAAAACATGGACACTGACAATGCTGAGTTGAAAAATGATTAATAAATTTGAACCTGGAATTGAAGATCATTTAGAAAAACTTTAACCAGTTTATTCTATTTATATATTCCCTTCTTTTGGCTGCACAAGAATGATATGTATGGGTAATTAAAATCTGCATCTAATTAAGTCTGAAAGTCCTCTTTCAATAAGAATGAAACAGACTAAATGATTAGAAGCTATTGCATATGGGCTGAATGGGAAGTATTTTTTCTTTCTTATTGGCATGTGAAATAATGGTTCATCTGACAAGTAACCAATGGCATCAGTGGGATATGGAGAGTTGGTGAGCTGGAATTAGACCCGGAAACTTTTCAGACTGTCGTGTCCAGCTCATAACTAACAAGGTTTCCTACCTCATTAAGTGGACACAGTACTGTATGTAGCCAACAGTTTTGGACTTCTTTAGGTATATAAATCTATAGTGTGGATCCCAGGCCAAATATCCTATGAGAGACACTGAAAGAATTCTTGTTTTTCCATACCTTTCTTCTCCTCGGCCCCTGCATCTGATTTGAGGGTGTGGCTACTACTGTGGAGGGAATCTTTGGAGTCTTCATTTTCATCCAGGACCCCAGCAAAGCTGATCTTTCTCTCATATCTGTGCCGGTCCAACTCAGGATCCAAACGAAGTCTACAGCTCTCCAAGTCCTGCAATGTTAGTGAGGAAGGTGTACATGAACGTTGGCATCTCCTTAGCACTGCATTGGTCTTGTGGAAAACCTCCTTCCATTTTGAATTGCACCCAGCCGAATTTGCACAGAGCCAAACACCTCTTTCTATAATGCCAATTTCATATTGTGGCCATGAAAGATGTTTCTTGAATTAAAAAAAAAAAAAAAATCTTCCCTAACTCATCGATTTTCCCTTTTCCTCATGTTTTATCTTTGAAAAGCACGCACCTTGTTTCAAATCTAGAATTAGCTTCCTCGGGGTGCCTGGGTGGCTCAGTGGGTTAAGCCTCTGCCTTTGGATCAGGTCATGTTCTCAGGGTCCTGGGATCGAGCCCCGAATTAGGCTCTCTGCTCAGCAGGGAGCCTGCTTCTCCCTCTCTCTCTGCCTGCCTCTCTGCCTACTTGTGATCTCTCTCTCTGTCAAATAAATAAATAAAATAAAATAAAAATAATGTTTAGAATTAGCTTCCTCACCTTTTAACACTTTGTTCACAGTTTAAACTGCATTTTTGGCATTTATCTGTTTATTAAATGATCATACATTGAGTATTACTGAGAGACAGAATAGGAGCTTAAATATCAGACTTGGAGGCAGAATAATGCCCCCCAGCTCCCAAGAGGTCCATGCCCTCACCCCAGGAATGGGTAAATATGTTACTTTTACATTGCAATAGGGACTGTGTGCATGTGGATTTAGCTTAAGGATCTTGAGATGGGAATTCTGCTGGATTAGTCAAGTGGGCCCAGCCTAATCACACAGATCCTTAAAGCAGAAAGCTTTTCCAGGCTGTGATCAAAGGAAGATGTAACTATGGAAGAAGAATGAGAGAGATATCAAATTACTGGCTTTGAAGACGGAAAAAGGGACCATGAGCCAAGGAATGTGGGTTGCCCAGCAAGATGGAAAAAAAGGCAAGGAAACAGAGTCTTCTCTAGTGTCCCAGAAAGGAGTACAGTTTTCTTGATAACTTTGACCCTAGCTCAGTGAAACTCTTGTCAGACTTCTGATTTCTAGAACTGTAAGGTAGTATGTTTCTGCTGTTTTAAGTAGCTAAACTTCTGCATAAATAGAAAATGAGTAAAGAAGTGATATTGGAGTTTTGTTGTGAGTATTTAAAGGTAGCTCAGCAAACAAGTGGAAATGGGCAGTTCAGACTTAAGAAGTTTCATATGTATATGGTGTGACTAACATAACACAATTAAAAAAAAAAGTTTCATATGTGAGGTCCAGAGGCTCAAAATATGACCAGGCATTGGAGGAACTGCTTCCTTCCTTCCAGAAGTACAAGAGGAGTCCCATGACTATATGCTTATGAACAGTGTGAACCCATACCCTAATGTAAGCCTTGGAGAGGGAATGTGTTTGGTTGGAGTTTGGTCAATGAGGCCCCAAATTGAAAACGGACCTATTCTGTGAATGCAGATTTATTCAATCAGAAGATCATATCTGTAAATCTGTAAAACAATTTTGGAGGACCTGATAAAGGGAAAATATATAAAATGCTGATTTTATTTCTATAGAGCATTTTTCCTAAATATGACCTAAGTCCTCAGATTCATATAGATATGGAAAACAAAAACATTTTTTAAAAGCCCATTTTGTACCAAGATAGAAAATTTATGTTTTTAATTGTTATTAATAAATGAAACTTTTTCAAAAAAGATTTATTTATTGGACAGAGAGAGAGAGAAAGAACACAAGCAGGAGGGTTAGATGGAGAGGGAGAGAGAATCCCAAGCAGACTCTGTGCTAAGTGCAGACCCTGATGTGGAGCTCAATCTCACAACCCTAAGATCATGACTTAAACCCAAACCAGGAATCCGACACTTAACCAATGGTGGCACCCAGGTGCCCCTAATAAATGAAACTTTAGACTTTACACAGTGTTTCTTCTTTTCCTTTTAATTAAGAAGAGACATTATACTTTGGTACCAGAAAATTAGATCACATCTTGAAAATAAAGGTCCTACATGGAATGCATTTACCATTGTCAAAAAATATTCTAGGAATACAGTTGTTCCCCTGAAATTAATTCCTTTTAGAAAAAAGTAGAAAACCTAAAATACTTTATATTTTGTTAACCAAACTTAATTATATAAATTTCTTACTTGGGATAAAAAATAATATAACAACTACGATTCTTCTAATGTCTTCTTTTATCCGTTTGTCAAAATCCCATCTCTCTTTCAAAGCTATATTCAAATGTGGCTTCTTACAGAAAGATTCTTCAGTTTTTTCCAGCAGCTTCTTTGGTCAACCACGGCCCTTCTGCCTCCTTCTCAGGGCCACTCTTATATTTCACACCAGGAAGTAATTTTTTAGGTGTTGGTTCTCCTGTTTCAATATATTTATTTCTGTATCACCCCCTCTTCTCTAACTTCTCTAACCACCTTTTGTTCATAGTCTTCCTCCCAATAAATATTCATCAGTTAGTCTTGGTATATGTAAATTGTGTGCTTCTAATTATTTAACTTTAGGAACATTTGGAATCCAGCAATATGTTTTTTTATAACCTGATTTGTTTAAGTCCATCAGCATATTTGGTATAGTCCCAGCACAGTCTTTCACCAAAGGATCCAATATGTTGCTTTCTCTAATGAATGAATGTAGACAACAGACTTCCTCAAGGTTTATTATTGTAGACTCATCTATCCATTGGATGGCAATTACTTGTTTTAATTCAAGTTGTTTGGCCACTGGTTATTGATTTTACTAATTCAATTGGTAAACATTAGAATAGACCAGCAATTTTATGAACAAAATTATCTCTGTTATTTCTTTATTGTTCTCAAATTTGGAAGTTAATATTTAAAAAAAAAGATTTGATTATTATGTTATTTTAGATTATAAATCCTGTAAAATGCTTTTTCCTTTTTAAAATACATTATTTATTAGTATGGTTTATGAAAACCTTGAATAAATATATTACCAGAAGCTCTTTAAAAAAAGCACATTATTTAAGTGGCATCTAGGGATCTGGGGAAAAAATTTTAGGTTGGTAAAATTATTTTTTTATCAACTTATAAAATCTTTCAATATCATTTTGCCTTTTCTTTTACCTCCATCCCCCAACCAATCCAGTGAGTGGCCTCCTGAGATTTCCTGACCCTATCCAAGAAACAACTGTAGTTAAACTAATTAACTTTTGTTTAAATTATTGTATTTTTGGTTCTTTTGCTTTCTCTTCTTCATTTTGGTTGTAACTAGGACATTTTCAAACAGAAATTTCACCTGAAAAATCTCATCCGTTTTGGAAAGGGTGTTATGGCAATTTCTGCCAGAAAGACTTTTTCTCTTAATAGAAAGTTTACATCCCTGATTTTCTTCCATCCTCAAACCACAGATTCTAGAATATCTATAGCTTCTACTGTGATTATTTTGTTACCTTATACTTTTGTTATTTTGAACATTAGGATAGCTATTATTTTTACTGTTATTAAAAATGTTACTGAACTAAAAAATTGTTTTCAAGATCTGTAGCTACCCTTGCAGGAAGCGTTTTGTTAAAACTTTATAATAGTTCATTTTGATGGTCTTTATGCTTAAATTGTTAGACTCACTGTTTAGTACAATTTCTTAAAGAACAACTGCCGCATTTACAGGTTTTGTGTTGGTAAAACAGTTTCATTAAACTCACTGTTTATAGTAGGTTTGAATATAACTCAAGGTGTATGTGTATGGGTTGTTTTTCTTTCCCCATCAACTAAAGTTAGCTTAAACATGAGAAAAAGCTTCCTATTTACTTTATAAAGGTCACATCACAATATAATGCGTACCTACCCTGGACAATAAAAATCCCAATGTAATGAATGAAGGATCTCTAAGGCCTTGTTAAAGGTGATGCAGCCGTGAACAGTTCCCTCGCCTTGACTGAATGACTGAAGGCTCTGTTTTAGCTTAATTTCTTGCCATTTTCCACTAGTCTGCCTGTTGGTTCTACAGTAATTTTTAGTAATTTTTAAAAGTTTTGATAGATTTTTTAAATGAAATTCACTGTAATAATAAGGGACATTAAAATCTAGCTTTATGGAATTGAAATGGAGAACAAAAATAACTGAATCAAACTTTAAGACTCTTATTTTTTTTAAATCACAATGGATCAGAATGGTGATCAAATAAAAATTTGAAATATGAAAAGTAGATGAGTGCTTTTATGAAGGTTTCAGTATAATTAGAATGTACAAAATGGCACTAATAGAGATATTATTACAGATCAGTTATTTCATTCCACTTGATTTTAAACCCATGTGTTGGCCTTGAGCTGATTTTATAGAGTAGTCTCAATATAATAGTAAAGGAAACATTCAGAAAATTAAAAGCCCAGGTTAATAGGAAAATGGAATAAGAACAATAGGAGAAACTTCCCTTTTTCACAGCAAATAATGTAGTTTCACAGTCCAAATTCCAGTATGTTTCTCTTGAAAACATACATTTTACCCACAAATGTTTCCAACTTGAAAATACCCAATTTATGTTTTAGAGTGTGAGGGAACAAGTCTTCCAAATGTTGGAAGACCAGAGGTAGAGGCAGTGCTCGGGGAAATTGCATCGATTCTTTTGTTTCTCCCCAGGTATTGAGGTACGGCTTTGTTCATGCCTAGCGTGGTTAAAAAAGCAGGAGAGCTGGTGGACCATTAAAATGGCAAAAATAGAAGTGCATAGATTGTGTAACACTTTTTCTGGTAGAGCAGTCTAAGTCTTGTGTAAGGGGAAAATAAAGAATTTGTCTGGTTTCTCAGCTCTGGCTGGATGTTGTCCGTAATGGAAGAACCACTGGAGAGTTGGTGCCTCTTAGAGGACCATGGGCCAAGGAAAATCGGCTCTGAGGTGTGTCCATCCCACACACTCTGTGAAGACGCCTGGCCTTTGCAGAGTGTTGGTATACTCTGCTAAACAAATCAGGCCTTGGTGGGTGCAGGAGTATGGGTGTGTGGATGCGTGCGTGTGTGTACGTGGTCTTCTGCCTATTTGTACCTGTACGAAGTATGACAGGAATAAAAATATATGTTTAGAGATGTTTACATGCTAAATACTTAAGTCTTTCTGCCCATAACTTAAATGAGAAAATTCACTGGAAGCACATTTCTATATGGATTTATGAGCTGTTAAATTTTTGTGACAAAAAAATCCTGTCAGTAATTTCTAAAAAATGCTGGCCGTAAAACTCCGCATAGTTTGCAGAGTAAAGGAACCTAAAGCCATATGAGAGAAGATTCACAAGGAAGTAAGCATTGCTAAGAGAGTCACTCAAAATAGAGACCAAAGGATATTGAGGAAGTAGGGCCTATGTACGTCTCCTGTTTCACGTCTCAGAACACCATGAAGCTCTTACTTTTGTAAATTGCCACTTATCGACTGCAACTCCACTGCCTTCTGGAACACATCCTTCTACTTTGGATTAAAATAGAGATCATGTAACACCTGTTAGCTAAATAGCCAATCCTGTATTAGTTAGTTTAAACTGTGCCAGCACCAATCATAATTCTTTTCAAACAAGTTATGTAATCTTATGGTTTTCACCTTTAGAATCCTGCTCACAATTCCAATTTGGAGCACACTCTTCATTTCCATGGACTCTGTGTCTCCCAGATGGCTAGCTCTAAGATCTCTTCTTGGTGCAAATGTTCTTAGACATTCCTAGCATGACTGACAGTGATCAGTCTAATGTTTTATCCAGTGGTGCTATCTTCAGTAATTTTAAGGTCAACTTCAGAGTTATTATTTTTCTTTGTGAGGGTTGTTTTTGTTTGTTTCTTTGTTTTTGTAAGAGAAGAAAAGAGATTTTTATATATGAAGATCCTTTGGTTGAATTTTTAAAGTTATATGATACATGTGGCAATTCGGCATTTGAGGGAACTGTGGATACTCAAACCCTTGCCACTTGTCTGGCCTCTCTGAGTAGCCAGATTGTTAACACCCGTGCTTTACTTACCACCAGCGGCTCAGTGCGTGGTCTGGGCAAGCAAGAAAAGGTTTCTCGCAGGAAGGTAGTGATCTCCAGGAGAAGCTGGCACGCTGCCATCTTCAAGGCAAAGGGACAGCCACATTTAGAGGGGTTCACAGTACCTATGGAATGAAAAATTCCTTCATAAATAAACACACCAATAAAAAAATACAGAGAGGCACAGTTTGATGGACAAAGCTACACATGTCCAAAATGAAATTGTATATGAGAATGTTACCTATTCATGTTCAATTGACCTATTCCATTTACTGCAATCTGTGCATTACCTATACCTCCCTCTTCCTCCATTTTGTAATTCAATTTAGTGAGTTCCCTGGTATTGAAATATCAATCAGTAAGAACGAAATTATTTTCCTTAAGGCTCATAGAGTAACCAAACACAGCCCACCAAGCTAGAAAGCCTCTTAACAGAAACAGAAATGGAATGCAGTCTTGCAAGATTTTCACATTGCTAATTTAATCAGATGTAGACTATGTACAGGGTGGTGAACTAGCTTTGGCACTACAAAAATCTCACCAGCTCATTTTATGAGAGATATTTTTCTTGAGGGCAGTGATGGCCAGATGTGTTTCTGCAGCATAGATAAGGCATACTTGATCACCTTTATCATATACTTTATACAAGTCAGCCTATCATATTAAAGCATAGCTACACTAGAAGTATGCAAATACTCTGCTTTGCTCTGAAGAATACCAGCCTCTGAGTGAGTAGAATATTGCCTCCATCATAGACCCAGATTTTGCTCTAAAGGCAGATAATGGCCAAGGTGACACCAGAGACTTTTAAAATTCTTAGGATTAGTTCTCAGATACATGTCATCACTAAGCCTGCAGAAATACACTGATTGCTTATCAGCATTCAGAAAAGAAGACCAAAGCAATATTGAGTTCTGCCTCTCATAAGAGAAAGAATATACTTACCTATTTTGAATCAAGGCATCAAGCAATCACAGTATCATTACATATCAATATTCCAGAACATATTTCTAAAATATTTCCTATGTATTAGGCTTTCTTAATTGAATAGGATACCTATATCTATATCTATATCTATATCTATCATCTATATCTATCTCATGGCTTATACTGAGAATGAGTGGAAATTATGTTCTTTCTGAAGATACTTGATTATCATTTCCTCATGAAAACCATTATTTTTTTTCTCCAGGGATAAATCATGGATAGGGACTTTGCCTCTTACTAAGGACCAAAGAGACCAGCTCCTCTGGAATTTCTAGACTGATACTTACTTGAGCCATAATTATTTTTTAAGTGCAAGATGAGCTATGAACTGACAAGAAAGTGGAACTAAGCCAGACATCCCAATCTTATATTCAATGGAGACTGCATAACTCTAGAAATTATCTGGATGTCCAATAGTTTTTAAACAATAATCTAACACTAAATATTCAGCATAAGCTTCTGGATTTGTCCCGAGGTTATCATCCACTCTTCTGGTCATTCCTATAAACATGAACTTGGTTTTAGTCCAGGCATTTTCATAACTATCATCTGAAATATTATTAAAATGAACAAGGATGAGTCCTACATGCTCTCATCAAAAAGCTTAAGTACCAGGCATAACGTGTTGGTAAAGGATACTTATGTAGTTTCATGGAAATTAAAGTTCATTTTGGCCCGTGAGAATGTATCCATCTAACACTGCTTTAGCTCCTCTCTGTTCTGAAAGACCCCTAGGACATCCAGGGCAGTTTGGGGATGGCTTCAGTAGGCCTTTACTAGGTTCTGAATTTGCTGGATAGTCCTCAAGTGGTCCTAAGGACCAGACTCAATTCCATTCTCCATTCTACAATTCAGAGGCATTCCAGGATAATCTAGACTTATGAACTTGATGGAATCTTTAGGGGTGAACATTCACTGGTAGCTGAAAGATTCATGTCAGAATGTGGTGTTCTGTCAACAGCTAAGTCAAGAAAATTGGCTCCGATATGATAAAGGCTGAGAAAGGGGAAAAAGATGAAAAAAAAAAAAAAAAACTCCAAAAAAAAAAA
The DNA here is from genome assembly GCF_002288905.1 of Enhydra lutris kenyoni. Lineage (NCBI taxonomy): Eukaryota > Metazoa > Chordata > Mammalia > Carnivora > Mustelidae > Enhydra > Enhydra lutris. Next base: position 20,875,569 of record NW_019154085.1, on the reverse strand, counting down.
AAAATCCTTGGTATAAAAGTGGAAAAGAAGGCAAAAAGTTTTCTTTTATTATTATTTAATTATGCACACTGTTACACCCTAGGCATCCTTTTATATTTTTTGGCTGGAAAGATGAAGTAGGCTTGGCATCACTTAACTAAGAACAGTCTTTAACATAATCAGGGAGTTTGAATTTCAAATCACTACAGAAAGACAAGAGAAAGAGGCCTCACTCTCTTCCTCAGATAATATTACTAATTCCAATACCATGGAGGAACTGTATGGTTCATAAAAGGCAGTGGTACACGTACACAAGATTGTATGGTATAGAACACATGTATGAACAAAATGGTGTTGAAGAGGAATGCACAGGAATCTCTTTGTCTCTACTCTTCTATGGTGGGACAAGCTTCTAATTTTAACAAATAAGTACAGTACAGCAGATACTCACTGTCTAACCACCCAAATTATTTAATATTTTAAGTTCATGTTAAATACAGTAATTATTCTAAGCAATCCACTATTTTAATCATCTGAGAAGCAGTTCACGTTCAAGTCTACTTGGTGTAATTTTTTTTTTTAATTTCCAAGAGTAATGAAAAAATGTAAAACCTGATTAATCCTCTACTGGGTCAGTAATTTACTGTTATATTTTCTCAGAGAGGTCTAAAACTAATTTTTGTATAATAGTATGAGTCACAGACTATAAGGCAATGGAGCTCCGTATCGCCTGTAACTCCTTGTCTCTGTGTATCGTCTTCTCATTCTGGTTCTCATCCTCTCTTTACGTGGCTTTATGCACATGCATTACATCCATGCACAGGGAATAGGGGAAAAGGTGCAGTGGGGAGACATGGGAAGGTGGTAAGAATGTGAAAGAGGAAAGAGGAATATTAAGTGCTCCTAAAGCAGAGATTCTTACAAGCAGGGGTTCTTGTAGTAAAGGGAGTCGCCTTACTGTCATCTAAAAAGTCTTCCTCCTCATCCTCCTTTCTCAGTCTCCTCTTGGTCTCCTCATCATAAATGAGACCCAGCAGGTTGGCAGGGCTCTCACTTTCCCCATGGCACAGCTCATTCAACCGGACACCAATCGCCTGCCATGGGGAGAAAAAAAAACAGCACAAAGTATGTCAGACTGCAAAATAGGCTCCCACATTACAGAGGTAATAAGCAACTGTAATGGGCATGTATAAACTACTAGGACACATGAAACCAAGAAACTGATATTTAAACATACAGCAAAAGCCTCCTCTATGTGCTGTGGTGGTATTGCCACCGTGTTTCCCTATGTGGAAACGCAGAGGTGGATGGCATTGATGCCATCTCCGTGGTCATTTAAAGACTTGTAGGAACCTGAACAACACCTTTGTGTTCTCATACAAAATTTTTTTTGGAAACTATTTCCACTTACTTGAAGGTCATTTGTTTTATAGGTCTCCTATAAGGGAGTATGCAGATGTTTTTAACAGAGGATTTTGTTGTAGTTAAAAACAAACAAGCAAGACCTCACAGTTCCTCAGAGCGCTTATGATTATGCTGTTTTATGAGAATGTCACTGCCATGCTAATGAGTTGGAGGTTGACATGAATTCTAGTACAGCAGTTTTATTTACATCTGCCATTAGATACACAATTAATGGGTTTTTTTTTTCAATAGACTTTGTTCCCTCACTCTATGATACTTTATGTACTAGTAAGAAACACTAACTATTCCTTTGATAAAGTATCCAACATCAACATGGAACCAATACTTGCTATCTGTTCTTCTGAATCATCATGCACTATTGTCTGATTTACCAAAAGGAATTTTACAGAAAGAGACAAAATATGCCACCTCTTTCTGATTCTTTTATTTTCCAATTATATACTGTGTGCAAGACAGGAAGAGACATGTGCTTAGGAAGGAGAGTCAAAAGCTAAAATGAGCACTGAACTTGGGGTTTGAGAGCTTAGTTACTCTGTGCATTAGTAAGAACAAAGTTCCAGCTAATTTTCATCTTCATTCCCGTATTACTTCTTTCAAATATTTAAAGAAGTTGCTAGAACTGGGCATGCATGAAATTAGACTTTCTACTGTAAACTGACAAAGATATGTCTTCAAATGAAAACACAATTTGTTTGAATGTCTTGGCTCTCTGGAAGCAAAAAGTTCTCCTTAAACTCTGGAATTAAGTGGCAAGTAATAAAAACTCTATCAAAGAGAAAGAAAGCAGTGTAAAAAAGATACCATGACTTCCCAAAAATTCAACCACTAACCTGAGGAGTTTTAAGCAAGTGAAACAAAACATAAAAACAAAAACTACTACTTCAACAAAAAAACCTTGTCCTGATGCTATTATTTTGGAGATCTTCTCTAAAGAAGGAGATCTGCAATTAGGAGTCTGGAGTGGAGCCAATAAAATTAATAGTGAGATTCAAAGGGGAAAAAAAATCTGCATCAATCATTCCAGGATATTGACACTAAGCAATTTAAGTTAAATCCACAGTTCATAAAACTTAAAGGGTTGCTCAGAAAATGAACTAGTCTGGGATAATACTAAATGTCTGAATAATAAGTTAGAGCTCTATGTCTCTTCCAAGGCTAAAAAAAAAAAAATGGCTTGAGGATAAGTTTGTTCCTTTCTTCATTCATCAAATCTTTATTAAGTGAAGTCATGTGTTAGGTATTAAATAAAACAGAGTTGAATAAGTTGTTACAGTACATCAGTATTTTTGCTTCCTGTGCCCTAGTAGATTATAAACCTTCATTTAGAAGGATCACTGTTTGGCAACTGGGAAGGTTAGAGAGGTTGAAAGTCTTGCTCAAGGTGGCTCAGCAAACTGTGATCTGAGATTTGAAAGCAGCGTGTCTGTGTTTTGCTCTTCCCCTCAAGGAGCTTACAGTCTCTTGGGAGAGGCAACAACACATCAAATTAACACATTAAATATCAAAAGAGATGAAAAGCACTCTCAATAGTTCAGAAGATGGACAGATTAGATTCATTTCAGGAAATCACAGAGTGTCTCTTTGCAGTAGATTTTGAAGAATTGGCTAAGGGCTAATGGAGCTAATGGCTAACTTTGGCTAATGGAGAAGGGGAGAAGTGAACACTCCAGATGGAGAGTTCCAAAAGATCCATCAAGGAAGTGCACTGACATGTTCAGAGACTGACAAGTAAGCCACTTGGTGGAAGCACAATTTTGTGACAGGAAATCAAGTGCCTGAAGGCTGACAAGGTAGACTGGGACTAGATCTCACAGTTCTTGAAGCTGAACTTCATTTCGTATTCTAAAGAAGGATGAAAGGTAATATGAGCATGAGGGAGAACACTTACTCATTCAAGAGACTCGGTGTTAACTGCCTAGAAATGCACAAACCATGTAACCTTTCAAAAATGAATGTAATAACTTATTATCATTGAATACCTCTTAGACACAAAGGATTGAGATTAATGGTCTTTTAGATATATTAGCTCATTTGACTTCATCATCCATAAGCTTGGTATGTTTTGAATACTAAGAGAGAGCAGTGATGCCAGACTAAGCAATTTGGGTTTTATCCCAAGGGATAAGGAGAGCCACTGAAGCATTATAAGTGGGTAAGAAACACCATCTGATTTGCATTTTAGTCTAATCACTGTGAGCGCAGCTTGGAGAATGAATTAGAGGGGGCAAATCTGGAAGCCAGAAGATAAGTATGAACGTTCTGCTTTTAGATGGGCTCTGCCATATGGAGATCATTTCACTGACAGTGTGTAGGATGGGTCAGATGAGGGCAGACTGTGGGAAGGAGACTAAATAGGAAAATATCTTAGTCATCCAGATGAGAAGGAATAAAAATATGACCTAATAGGACCTTTGTAACATAGAAGAGGTGGAATCAGTAAGGGAAGGAAGGTTGGAATATGTTCAAAGGCTATCATCTTTGAGAATGCTGGTACCATTTGTAAGAATAGAAAGTTCAGGAAGGCTTGCAGATGGGGGTGTATTTATATGGGAAGAAGAGTTTTGCTTTGGTCAGATCGTGTTTCAGGGTATTAAGTGAATACCTCCGGAGTGCAGTTGGCAGTGTTGGTCTGAATGGTGCTATGGATAGAGAAGTCTGTGCCACTGGAATACATGTTACAGTTGAAAACACAGGAATAAATGTAGTCCTGGAGGAGGTTATACACAAAAAAATTATAACAAATTCTGGGAATGTCGACATTTATGGGGGGGGCGCAAGGAGACAGAGGACCAAGGAAAGAGAGGAGATAATGTCTAACTTCATAGATTTACTGGGAAGATAAAATGAATTAACGTTTATTTTCCTTTAAGATGTTTTGTTCAGTGCCTGGTACATAACAGGCACTTAATAAATTGTCTCCCCAACAACATAAACACAGGACTTTTTCACTTGACTCAAGTACCCCAACATTTAGATAAGAAAATCAAAAGCTCACGTCTCCCCATTGGTAGAAGAGCTTGGCAGCATTCCACTGCAGCTTCTGGTTCCGTTTGTTGCCCACGATGGGAGAGCGGCCCCTGGAAAGGCCTTTCTTGGTGATATTCACATGATGCCCTTTCATCCACTCTGGCCAGTTGCCACGGTTACAGCGGTGAACAAACCGGGCACATTCCAGGAACAGAGCTGCTCTGGCTACCACCGGAGCTTCCTGAGGATGGTTGTTAAGGAAAGAATGATGTGGGGTTAATGAAAAATAGGCTGACCTTCATGGAATTACTACGTACTCTTAGTTTCTCTTATTCTCCATATCTTGATTTAGGTTAGCAATATTTCCCAGGGTAGTAGTATCACAGTTAATGGTAGTGGGAATTCTGGAAAATGAATCCTTAAAGGCAAATTAGGATACTGAAGAATTAGATATTTTAAGTAGATTTCTGTGTTTAGTTTTCCCCTTTTGAAGAATCTCAAGTAATTTCATGACTCTATCTTTGCATAGTTAAGAGGCAGCTGGGATTTGAATGTGAGAGCAAGATAATTTTCAAAGAATTTTTCAATATGAAACTGTTCTTAAACCTAAAATTTTAACCTGAAGCAAACAAATAGTCAATTTCTAGAATTAGTGTTATGTTAATCAAGGGAGTCAATAGTGTTTTTGTTCCAAGAAAAAGCTGTTATTTATGACCATCCACATGTTCCAAAGAAGTACTCTTTCTGTTTCTGTTGTTTCTGCACATTTTGGCTAGTAAGAAAAGGAAGTACTTATTAGAGTTTGTTGAGTTAGTCTTTTTTCTCCTTTGTCGTGAATAACAGATCAATTTCTGTTTAAATAGGCATGGTTTCAATTGAAAATGTTTGACAAAGAGGAAATTATTTAATTGATAAATGCATTTATCAATTAAAAATATTTCTTCAGCAAAATAGAAATATGGTTCCATCTTGTCATGTCAAGATGATGTCATGTCAAGATTTTTATTTGAAAAAAAATAAAAGAAACAACTTTTAGTTGATACCCAGAAACTGGTAAGTATCAGCTACCTACTGAAGTCTTTACAAGCTAAATAGATAAACAAATTAGGGAAGGACCATGAAATTTCCCTGGAAGGTGAACAGGTCACAAAAAAATACACACATCAATAAATAATGTGTATTTTAACTTGTGCCTGTTTTAAAAAATACATCACACCATTAGGCATCACCTCCGAGTTATGCAATAATCATATGTTGATTAGTAATCACAGGTTTTCAAATTGAAACACTTTCCATAATTTCAAACAACAATATTTTTAATGCCTTGATCTACAATGTTAAACTAGGGGCTAATGTATAGAGAATATCAATTATATGCCAGTTAGTTTTTATGAGTTGTAATTCTTAATTATAATAACAAATCTCTGGTCTAGAAATAATATCTTCATTTCAATGTTTTAAAAAATGAGATATAATTTTTCTACCATCATACAGTGGGGAAGAGGTGACTGGAGGATTCAATATCAGGTCTCTCTAATGCCCAAATCTATGCTAGTTCCTATTCAGTTTCTGTATTGTCTTAATATACATCTAAATCTTGGCAAAAGATGATTTCTAGAAGGCATGTAGAAAGTTGTTGTTTAAAAATGGGGCATTAATGTCATGTAATGTTACTATATGATCACATCATTTTCCTATTTAAAATTTATTATAGGGTCCATCCACATCAATAATAACATGAATAAAGATACTCAGCCTTTGTTATCTGATTCATCTCCCTTTCTATCCCTCTATCAAGTACTTATGATCTAACTACATCAAACTGGTTATAGCCACCCAAATATGACATCTTACAAATTTTCATATGTTCTTTCCATCATTTGTGGGAGATGTTAAACCCCTTTCCCATATGGCAAATTACCACTTTTAAGAATAAGATACCTCCTCTAAGAAGCCTTTTTAAATCTCTTTTCTCTCAGGCAGAGTTGATTATTTCATACTTTGAGTACCACAGTATCTCAAGCACACTGAGTGATTCAAGTAAGTTAGCCCTTTAAGCATTTTCTCATTGTCCACAACTTAAAGGAAGCCATCAAGAATTCCAATGAGATATATTTATGTAGGAACTTAACTTCACAAAACATATAATGTATTGCTACTATACACAAAGTTAACCTATGTGAAAAGGCAGAATACAAGATGAATGCTAATGGTGAGAACCTATCTTTCATAAAAATGGACACTAATGATGAGAATCTATCATCCACTGCATGGTGCTAAGATTTGGAAGCAGGTCACGGGAATAGAAAGACTTGGACTGCAGAGGGTAAAATGACTTCTGCATCAAACCTATCAATATTGTGGTACCATAACATACAGATTAAATGTCTACACTCTTCTCCTGAATTAAATATTTATTTTATCAAACATTTCAGATATGCTAATCTGTGTCTGGAAAATGTTTGAACATCTGTCTCTGAAAACATATGGCAGTCTGGAGGGCAAGGTGAGCAATGGGAATTTATTCTTAGCCCATCACATTTTGACACATTCCCAATACAAAGCAATGGGATTCATTGCTTAATTTCAGGACAACAGAATTACTGCTGAGGTAGCATTATGTCATAGACTCTGGCTCCCACAAGATTATCAAGGGCAAAACTTAACCCACTCAAATATATGGGGCAGAGGATCTTTTTATTACCATTAACTTTAGATGACACCCAGAAAACTAACAATAGATGAATGAGAAATCCAAATTGTGCTTTGTGAGTTTTCCTATGGAGATTGGTTAGTCTTCTTCAGAAAAAATTAAAAAAATGGTTTTAGTTGCTTAGGAAGGTCAGGGCATTTTGAATGAAAAGCAATTTTGATTTTCTGTTCTTAAAGGCAAGTTATAATAAAACTCAGATATTACACCAGTTACTGACCCTAGGAAATCCTAAAGTTTGGAAATGGAATTGAGATCAATATGAAAATAATTCCCATTAACTGAGGCAGCACAATCTTAAAGGGAGGGGTGATTATTATCTGCTGAATTTGATCCATGTAAATTATAAAACCAGGTAACTTTTGGAAATGTCACTCTCTGCATTAAGGGACATAGAGTAACTCAAATATTGCCTTGTAATCATAATCCTCATGAACCTGGTAGATGAAAACAGGCTTGAAACCCTATAGTCAAGATGGCACTGAATACTAGTACTTTCTGGGGGGCATTACAGTTTATTTTACTGTACAGACAATGGAGGGAGTTGTTGAGGACTCTACAAAACCAAGAACTCTACTGTGCATCCTCGTAGAAGACACTTAGCAGTAAGTACAGACATCACACTGTGTATGAAGAGCATTCGAGGCATTCTAGTGTAGATGTGGCTATGGGGAACTATTTCCTTTATAAATTCCTTTCAAAGTATAGTTTAGAAAGTATTGATTCTTAGGGGAAGTATTATTGAATACCTTGGACAACAGATTCTTCCTGGACATAAAGAAGAGTCAATTTTTCCTCTTTTGATGGAGCTTACCTCTTATAACTCAGCACAATCTGAAGAAGCAGCAAAAAATGGAGACATGACAGAATGGATAAGGATGGATTCACATCACAGAGAAAAACAGCACAAATGGAGAAAAATGAATCAGAAGAACGCTGCATGGATGAAAAGAACCACAGAGTATCAGAGCATAGTCAAAAGCGAACATCTAAATAAAATTTGATACCATTGGTATACCATAGAGAATTTTTACTAGTGGTCCTGAAGGAAAAGTAGGCATATTTAAATTTTTTTCTTATTAGCATGTCTGTAAGATCACCTTTTTATGTTCCATAATGCCCTGTGAGGCTTCAATTCAGTTATAACACAACTTCACAGTTTTAGACAAGCAAGAATCAATTTTAACTGGGATGATTTGATTGACCTAAAATTTGAGGTTAAATCATATGGAATTTGTAAGCTTGAAGGTCAAAAATAGTTGAATAGTAACAATTTCATATGGTTTACTCTTATATAAGGTCTTCTCTATAATGCCTACAGAGCTGTTCAGTTAAAGTTACAAAATGTCCTAAGAATGTCATTACACAGCATGGTTTTCTCTAACATTCTACAGCGAGAAAACTTCAAGTGCTGGCTACTTTTCCTTGACTTTCTTTGTCACTTTTTCCTGCATTTTATCAGATCATTATGTATATTGAATGCTTCCTTTATGAAAGTGAAGGAGAGAATTAGAACACTAATTCAAACAGCTGTGCTTTATTTTGCCTGGGGACTTAGAAAATATTGTTACTAAGATATGATGGTTAATTGAAGGTTATAATTATAATATATTCCTTTCCCTGAAGGACTATATCTAAACTTATTATGTGAGAAGAAGCCCTGATTCTGAAAACTCATATAAAAACACTGGACAGGAACTAACTATTTTAAAAGACTGAATATTTTATGTTAGCCCCTGGGGAATTACATAATATTTTTATTGCCTTACCATAAAATCTAAAGCTCTTACTGGTGCAGGATACCTACTTATTTAAAACTAGTGGGACTAGGCAGTTATTATGGATCCCAGTATACACTGGAAGCTCATTTGCTAGAGGGCATGTGCCTGTGAGTCAGTATTTATTACTTAGCCTGTATTGAATTCTCTGCCTGACTGAGATCGTTAAGTAACTGACGGGCTGCCTCTGCCCTTGCTCATTCCCACAGTAGCTGCGGGCAACTGAAATCATTCAGTTGTCAGGCTATAGGCAGGCATTATTTTTTAGGACATGGTCTAGGTGGCTTGCCGTTTTAACAGTTACACAGATCACATTAATATTTTGGGTAAATATTATAAAAACCAAATGAAGTCCTCTGCTTCTGACAATATGATGGATTAGGTGTAAAGCCAAACTTCCTTTGGTTTAGACATCTAAAAATTCTGGATAAAATATCTCCTCACTTCTTCATCTTGTTTTTGCTTTTGTTTCTAACATGAGATAATAGACTACTGGAGAGAAGAAACTACAAGAAAGTGTAATTCTGGGCGGAGAAGAGAGACAGGTGTGAGCTAGCATGAGAATAATTACCGTGAGGGTTTCTATTGACTATGGAGAGGCCAAACTATGTTTTCGATGGGCCATGAGTTCAATGTCTGGGTCCAAGCAGAGGGGGAGTTCAGTTCATTCACCCCTATATAAAGTCCAGATCCCAGGTGGGAGTCACCTTCAATGGATGAATAGGAAAACGATCTACCCACAGAAGTAGGCTTACCTGACTAGGTTTGGTTCTGGGTAAAACAGAAGTTAAAAAAAAAAAAAAAAAATCTTTCATAAGAACTCTTAGTCAAAATCTCACATTCTTGTATAAGTTTGGACTAGACTGGACACTATTTCTATGCTCCTTGATCACCAAAAAAAGTTTAAAAAATGGTCTTAGGTTTCCAGATACCTGAGAAGGGAAATGGAAATCCTCTCTGGAGGAATACTTTAAAGTAGTACTTCTCAAATCTCCAAACCTGAATGTGCATTAGAGTCACTTTTGAATATAGAAAAAAATATTTCTTTTTTTGTTCTCACTACAGAGATTCTGATTCAGTAGATCTTTTGAGGGTCTGAAAATGTGCATTTCAAACATGCTCACAGATGATGATGATATTGCTGGTCCACTAAATAACACTGCTTTTAACACAGATCTTAAGGAATTCCCACTGATAAAGTTCTGAGAAGTTAAGTTCACATAAAAAATACATTTAAAAAATTCACCATGAGTAAAAGAAGAAACAAAAAGTATAGAATCAAACCCACAAAAAGAGCAATTATTGGAATTCTAGTGTATCAAATACATTTAAAGATTAATGTGAAAAAAAGATTAATGTGGATATTGTATGAATGATCTAAGTATGATGAATTACGTTATCAAAATTGAGCAGGCACTTCTAAAACAAGAATCAAATAAAATTCTACAAGTAAAAAGTAGTACTTGAAATTTCAAACACAGTGTATAGATTAAAACACAGATTAATGGTGCATAAGCACTGAATTTTGGAACACTGGAAAAAATAAAATTAAATTAAAAAAAAACACAGATTAAATCACTTTTTCCCCCTCAACTTCAGCACTATTGACCATTTGAGCCAAGATAATTCCCCTTTTATGAAGGGTGCACTATGTATTATGAGATGTTTATCAGCATTTTTGATATCTACTCAGGAGATTCTAGTAGCAATCATCAGGCTGTGACAATGAAAAATTCCTCCGGACATTGTCAAATGTCCCTCAGTAAGCAAAATTACTCATAGTTAAGGACTGTGGGTTAGACAAAGTGAAATGGAAGAAATATCTCAGAAACTCAGGATATAGACTGAAAGAAACAAATTAAAAATATGAAAGAGAAGTTATCAAAAACAGAGGATAAACTGATAATACCTATCATATACCTTTTCAATTTTTTTTTTTAAGATTTTATTGATTTATTCAACAGAGAGAGAGAGAGAGATCACAAGTAGGCAGAGAAGCAGGCAGAGAGAGAGGAGGAAGCAGGCTCCCTGCTGAGCAGAGAGCCTGATGCGGGGCTCCATCTCAGGAGCCTGGGATCATGACCTGAGCTGAAGGCAGAGGCTTTAACCCACTGAGCCACCCAGGCGCCCCATACCTTTTCAATTTATAGAAGTAAGGATTAGATAAAATGTGAAAGACATAATCTTGGAAGAGATAATAGTTAAAACATTTCCAGAACAGACGTAATATGTCAATTACGTGATTCAGGGACTTTATGAACCTCAACTAGGAAAAATATGTTAGAAAAATCTCAGTGAAACTGCAAAATGTCAAAAGTAAAGAGAAGATATCAAAGGCAATTGGGGGGGTGGCAGATTATATTATGTATATTCCTATACATAATACAATGTCAATTAAGCCAGAAGAGAACGGGATAATAACTTTGAAGTACAGAAAGAAAATTTTAGCCTATAATTATAATTCCAGCAAAAGTATCTTTCAAGAATGAGACCAAAGTAAAGACATTTTCAAGTAAATTTTAGCTGAGAGAACTACTTCCAAATGATCATCACTAAAGAAACTTCTAAAAGGTCTCCTTCAAAAGATCTTAGGAGGAATGTATGAGATGGAAGGAGAAATGGTGAGCAGAGAATATGCTAAGCTTTTGGGTAAATTTAAAAATAATTTTTCTCAAATTCAACAAAAATAATGTTTACTTTGTCAGTGTTAAAACAAAAACAACATAGAACTAAATCTCAAACAATAGTTGGGGTTAAAATCTTCTACAGTATTTTATTGTTTGAGATAAGGATAAATATATTAATTTTAGACTTCATTTAAATTTAAGTACGTAATTTAAAAATATTAAAAGAGAATTATTTGTAAGCTAGTGAAGAAAAATAAATAAAACAAAGCTAAACCAAATCAATAGAAATAAAACTAAATCCAACACAATCTAAAAAAGGACATGGAATAGAAACAAGAACAGGCACACAATGAAATAATGAAAAAAAGTGATAAATAAGCAAAAAAAAAAAAAAAAGGAAGTGAATCTATATCAGCAATCACAATCTGTGCAAATGTACTAAATTTCCCAGAGGAAAAAGTTGTTAAAGTGGTATAAAAAATTCAAATATCTGTTTTTTTATGAAAGATATACCTAAAACACAAAGATGTAGAAAAATTGAAAATAAAAGATTAGCAAAAAAAGTCATACCAAGCAAATGTTAAACCTAATAAAATGGTTTCAGCTATATTAGTATCAGAGAAAAATCTATCTTAAAGTAAAAAGCATTACTAGAAATAATCTGGGTCACCAGATAATAATAAAATGTTCATAGCACCAGATATCTGTCACACTTCTAAACTGCTGCTAAATAAATAAAAATGGTCAGAACTACAAGTATAAATGTGATAAAATTTGCCATCAGAGTGAAGATTTAAACACAACTTAGTAATCAACAGATAAAGCAGTAAGAAGTAAATAAGAATGGAGATTTTTAATACAAAATGCAGTACCCAATTATTGGAGACTACACATTCTTTTTAACCACAAAGGGGACATTTATGAAAGTTGATAATGTTCTAGTTCATAAAACAAGTCTAAATTAATTCCAAAGAATCAGTAAAAATAGAGTAACAAATCAGTAACAAATAGGTGCCTAACAAAAACTTGGAATTTATAAATTGAAACACACACATACACAAGTAATTAACCTATGGGTCAAAAAGAAATCATTAAGTAAATTAAAAATTATTTTTAAATAAATTAACAAAATAAAAAATACAGTTTATCAGAATTTACAGTATGTAGTTAAAGCAGTATTTAGAGGGAAATTAATAGCTAAATGCCAATTTTGAAAAGAAAATATAAAATTACAAGATAAGCAATGAACCAATAAGCTAAAGAATAAACCAATGAATTCAAAGTAAGAGAAGAAAATAAAAATAAAAACAGAAATTAATGAATTTGAGAATGAAGATAAAATAGACTCAACAAGGTCATGAAAAAAGACTAATAAAATTGACTAATTTCTGGCAAGCCTAAAAAGAAAAAACTCTCACAATTTGAGGAATAAAAACAGATAAAATAGCTACAGATACTGCCAAAATTAAGAACTAAGAAGAAAATGTTATGATAAATTTTTTGCCAACAAACATGAAAATGTAGGTGAAGTTGACAAATTATTAAAAAAATTAAAATTACTTATGCTAACTCAAAATCTAGAACTTTTGACTAATCAATTCAGAACTGAATTTCAATTATCTCTAAATTTATCAATGGACTCAATATAATTCCAAGAAAAAAATTAAAAGATTTTCATGAAACCTGACAACCTAATTATAAAATTTGCCTGGAAGAGCAAAGAGCCATGAATAGCTTGGGTGATGCTAGAAGTTCTAGCTATTAAACAGAGTAGTTTAACTCCGGGTAGAAGGGGAATGGAACAGGAAACAAAACAAAACAAAACAAAAAAAACCCTCAGAATTACACTCATGCATGTATGGAAACCTGACACATGATTAAGATAATACAATGAATTCTAAACAATGAATGAAATGAATTTCTACACATGAGAGAATAAAGTATGAACTAGTAATATATTATGCTAAGATCACTATTTTCTATGTGGGGAAAAAAACGAAAGAAAATTTCTTACAGCAATCACATAGTAAGTTCTAGTTAAAGACTTCAGTATGAAATGTAAATTAAAACTTTTAGAAGAAAACATAAGAATATATTTATTACCTAAGGATTTCTTTAAAAAGTTGTTAAAAAAAAAAGCTAGCCATAAACAAAATCTTAATGAGTCAAACTAAAATTTTCTCTTCACTAAGATTTAGTATAAAGAATAAAATAAAAATAAGCCAGAAAGTGGGAAATAATACCACATAAAAACAGAAAATGGATTCTTACTGACAATATCTATACTCTCTTTTTAAATTATCAGTACAAAGTTAGATAATCCTCCAATAAAAAAATAAACAAAAGGCATTACGGGATCTTTCCCCAAAGTGAAACATGAAAGGTAAATAGACCCATGAGAAGACATTTCAGACTTGAAGTTGAAATAAAGTGTTTTTACTTTAATTCACCAGATTGTTAAAAATTAAAATGTTGGATAATACAAACACTGACAAGAACACAGAGCAATAGGAGTTTTTATTACAGCGTTGGTGCCAATAATTGTTGCAACTATTAGGAAACACACTGTGGCATCATAGAATAATATTATGATTCGCTAATTCCACCCCTAGGTGTATTTAGAAAACTGTGAATCAAGGCCCATATGCAGTAATACTCATGAAGGCATTGTACAAAATAGCCAAAATTTGGAGAAAATAAAAACATCCACCTAACAGAATGGATATATAAACCGTGACATAATCAAAAACAAATATCATTCATTAGTGAAAATCAATGCATTAATGCTAAAAGCATCAACAAAGATGAACTCAAACTTAATGTGGTGCAAAAAGAGGATAGCATGATTTAACGTAAATGAATTTCAAAACCAGGCAAACAAAGCAAAAAGAAACAATATATTTCATAGGGACAAAAGCTCATGTGGTAAAATAAAGCACAAGAAAGATTAAAACAAAGTTCAAGAGAGCGGTGTCTTGTAGGGAGTAGGGGACGTGTGGTTAGGGAAGGGAATTCAGGGGTCTTTAAAGAAAGTGGAAATGTCCTATTCTTTATGGTAGTGGTGGATATGTGATAATTTTTTCCCCTTAAACTCGATGTATTTATGAAATACATTACTTTCATGCTACATTTCATAGTTAGGACCTTTTATTTTTTTAAAGATTTTATTTATTTATCAGAGAGAGAGAGCACAAGCAGGGGGAGCAGCAGGCAGAAGGAGAAGCAGGCTCTCTGCTGAGAAAAGAACCCAACATGGAACTTGATCCCAGGACTTTGGGATTGTGACCTGAGCTAAAGGCAGATGCCCAAACGACTGAGCTACCCAGGCATCCCTATAGTTAGGATCTTTAAAAAAAAAATCAATAATATAGAAATGCCACTAGCATCAAGTGAATAATTTGATGATTTAGTTTTGGTTATTATTGATTTATATCAACCTTCCTCATGATTCAAAAGAAAACACAATATGATTTTGCTTTGATAGTTCCTCTTATGCAGATATTCCTATTTTCTTGAAAGAGCTAATCTGCATTGATAACCAAATGGACTTGTGATAGTAAGACCCTATAACGGATTAAATTTGATGCAGTGAACCTGAAAGTATGAATCTACCTATGGTAACCAATGTTTCATTTTCACCAGGAGACTTTCAGTTTATGTCTGTTTAACTCGTATAATTATTGATAGCATCCCTTTTCACTCTCCAAAGTGTCCCAGTTTGCAGAAAAATTATATAATCTTTCCTAAAGCTATCAATTTATGAGGCTATGTAACTTACCACGAATTAGATTTTTTTCCACCCACAGACTAGAGAGAACTCTACAGTATCATTGACTTTCTTGATTTCATGGAATTGTTCTTAACACAAACTGACATTATTATTAGTGTTATTCATGTAAATAAGTTAGAAGTCATTATATCTACACACGTTATATATTAAATCGAATAAAAGGGGATAGAATATTTCACCCGAGATACATAGAGAACAGACAGAAGTGCCTTTTGCTTGAATTGTTTAATTTTTCTATTTTTGTGCTTGTAGATTACATAAACCTAGAGACAAAATGAGTTTTTTCTAAAACATGTCTTTTCCAAAATGCCTTGCACTTGTGTCTATTAAATTGTACTAAAGAGAAAGAGAGAGAGGAAGAGCTGCACCGGACTTAAAATTAAACCAATTATCCCTAAGGTAAGTAGTCACAGCAACAGTGACAAGAGAATTGTTTAAAACAAAACCTGCAGATCGGCAGGACTTTGAACGTTGACATTTCTAACACTTCTTCCATTTAACAATACTTTTTAATTCTGAAGAAAATCGCAAACTTGAAAAAGTCACATTTATATTCTATGATTAAGGCAATAAGACAATGAAAGCTGATCTGAAATAAAATTATGTCATAATGCAGAAATTGCATTTAAAAATAAATGCAACACCCAACAAAAGAACACATTAAAGGAGAGACGGGAGAAAGAGGCGTAAGGGAATGCGATAGCGAAGGAGCACATTTATTTTTCCCTCCTCTCCCAAATCCCACCCGATGAAAAGGCAGAATCTATAAGGATGCCTACATCTGCATCTAGATCACATCTGTGTATCTATCCATCCATATCATTTGTATTTATACCTACCTTTCTCTACATTTCTGCATTCGTATTTTTATTTGATAGAGATATAGATAGCTCTACTTATATTTACACATACACATATATGCCAAAACCACAAATGCATTGTAAAACATAAAACATATTTTTAACAGTGAGACATTTCTGAAAACCAGGAAGCAGATGAAATCAGATAATTAAGTGAAGCCAAATACAGAGGAAACAAAAACCAAAAATATATTCAATGGAAGACATTTGTGACAGTTAGAGTAATCTGGAGACACTCTCAACCCAGATGAACAACTATGAAGAACTGTGGTTGTTGTACCTGTGCAAAGGACAGTAAACACAGAATGTACTGATTCAAGCACATAGGACATGCAGCATCTCTCAGTATCTTTGTCAGAATTCATCATTGACTTCACTTCCTTCCCTTTTCCATACTTGAGAAAATGGATTTAAGTGTCCCCTTAGTGGGAGCTATTCCCTGGGCTGCTTCCTTTCCCCTCATATAAATAAGGTAAAAATGTGAAGGTGTTTTATAAACTATCAAGTACAATGAAAATATTACTATTGTGATCCTCTACCACCCCTGCCCGCAATGCCACAACTACCACTGTCATCACTTATCCCTCTTTTTATTCAACCAAGTTGTTGTTCTTTTTTTTTTTTTTTTAAGATTTTATTGACTTATATGAGAGAGAGAGAGAGTACAAGCAGAGGGAGTAGCAAAGGCAGAGGGAGAAGCAGGCTCCCCGCCAAGCAGAGAGCCCAATGCGGGGCTTGATCCCAGGATCCTGGTATCATGACGTGAGCCGAAGGCAGGTGCTTAACCACTGAGCCACCCAGGTGCCCCTCAACCAAGTTCTACCTGGATTATCTGCCTGATAATGGAGACTACTATACTCCTTTTTTTGGGGGGGGGGATTTATTTGTACATTAATTTTTTTTCATTTTTTTAAAGATTTTATTTAATTATTTGTCAGAGAGAGAGATAGAGAGAGAGAGAGAGCACAAGCTGGGGGAGCCTCAGGCAGAGGGAGAAGCAGGCTCCCTGCTAAGCAAGGAACCCAATGCCGGACTCGATCCCATGATTCTGGGATCATGAGATGAGCTAAAGTCTGACACTTAACCAACTGAACCACCCAGGCATTTCTTATTTATTCATTTTAGAAAGTGAGAGAGAATAAGGGCAAGTGCGGGTAGAATCAGGAGGAGAGAATCCTCAAGCAGACTCCCCATTGAGCATGGAGCTCAATGCAGGGCTCGATCCCACAACCCATGAGGGGATCCTGACCTGATCATGATCCTAATGACCTGAGGTGAAACCAAGAGTTGGATGCTTAACTAACTGAGCCACCCAGGCTCCCCTACCACACTCCTTTAAACCTTTACTAATTCTGAACTCTGGAATTCTAACCTTTGCACACTCCTTGGCCTCGACCTAGAATCAAAGACTCAGGTATGGAAGGAAATCATACAAACCACCCACTTTTTAAGGCCCCTGTACAATGCCCCCCACTGAATGCAGTCTAGTGACAAAGAGCTCATTACTTCTCCATGGAACTATCTCCTCACTGGATGTCTACAATCATAAGAAAATGCTTCTTTACTTTGAGACTCAAAAGACACAGCTTCTTGGCATCAAACGCCTTTATTTTATTTCTTACCATGAGATTTATAAGCTTGAGAAGGTCCAGCAGTGCTAAAGTAGGTTCCAAAAGAAAGGAAGAAAGGAGATTCTAGTGATTTGGTAACTATCAGGCCATACCCTCGTTTTGGGGAAATAAAATATATTTTAAGTTTTCAATGGGTTTCAGTCCAACTTAGTGGTCAGAGTCAAGCTATAGTCAGGAACAGAATGTGCTTATATCTGGAAACCCCTGTAATCTCATCTCCTTGAAAACTATAAACATTATAGCTATTGGAAATCAAATAGGTATGAAAATCATTTGGTGAGGGGGAATGAAATCTCAGCACCCGAGAGATTTGATTATCAAAGCATTCATCAATATTCCTCTTAAAATAATCTCCATTCAGAAACAAGTACTAATTTGTTTTGTTGGGATTATTTTTCAAATCCTCATTTGCTTTCTCTGTTACAAACCTCTATTCCTCCCATGTATACACATATTACATAAATCCTAAGTATTCCACATAGGAAACAATTACTATGTCTGTTTTTATATCATTAATAAAAGTTAATAAAAGTAATCATTCCAACTACTTGACTAAGGGGTCTCATTTTGCCAGGTAATCCTTTTACCATTAACTGAGATTGAGTTCTTAACGTTTTTGGTTTCATGGGTGGATTTTGGGGGAGTCCATGAACCTTCTGATATATCTTAAATTTTTGTCTATATGTTCACTTCTCCTGGAAAAATTTCCAGAGCTTTCATTCAATTCCAAAAGAGTCAATGTCCCCAAAATGTGAAGAATCACTGGTTTAGAGAGTGAATATGTGGTGTGAATCTTTAAAGTCGAAAATCTCATATATTTTCTGGTTATGAATTCATCATGTATGCATGTGTTAAGGAAACTTTTTAATAGATCCAAATGTTTTTGGACATTAAAAATAATTTATAGTCTTCTTTATTCTGCAGATCATATTAATCTAAGTGTATTTTCAATGTATCAAGGGATACTCATTCTCACTAAAATAAATAAAAAATATAATATAAAATAGAAATAAATATATATGTATATATTTCATATGTATGTATGTGTCTCTTTCTTACAGAGAAAGCATATGCTACTGCTATAAGAATCCTGAACGGAATCCGAAGATTCTGCTTTGAACCCAGTTTTATTTTATTTTTTTAAAGATTTGTTTATTATTTATTTATTTATTTATTTGACAGACACAGATCACAAGTAGGCAGAGAGGCAGACAGAGAGAGAAGGAGGGGAAACAGGCTCCCTGCTGAGCAGAGAGCGCGATGTGGGGTTCGATCCCCGGACCCTGGGATCATGACCTGAGCCAAAGGCAGAGGCTTAACCCACTGAGCCACCCAGGTGCCCCTTGAACCCAGTTTTAGCACTGACTGGCATATATGACCTGGAACAAAATCACCTTGGCTCTTGGGGCTTCTGTTCTGTCATGTGGAAATGTTTAAATACTGCTCAATAAAGTTCATTGTATGATATATATTTATGTGCAGATTTCAGATCAGTATCTCTGAAAAGAGTGTGGGGCCTACCTAGACTTTTCCAGTATGTCAAGGTCAATCTGTTATTTCTGTCATCAGGTGCTTATTTGACTAATAGTTATCCAAATGTTATCATGCTATTATTCTCCAATGTGTATGGCCAGCTGTGCCTATATCTTTCTATCAATTTTTCAACTAGTTGAAGTAATATGACTTGTTATTAACATTTTCCTTAATCTTGTTAGGCAACTGCTTGAGAAATTTGATACCCTGTTTTGTCTTAAAATCTTCCAAAAGAGCTATGAGTATTTGAGACAAAAGTGGACGTGACAGTACCTCTGGAACATTACAGTTTAAACCACGTATAAAGTGCTAATGCATAATTTTACTGTGAATTTCATAATTGTTCAACTAACTTCTGTCATTTTCACTTTCTTACTCATATTTAAATGATCATGTATAAAACACAGAATTTATTACTTTTGCATGTTTTAGTGATTTCACATAGTTTTTTAATAAGACAGTCAGTATGGTGGAGTACTAAATATCGGGTCTCTGAAGACAGACAGAGGTCTAATCTGGCTCTATCCCTGGCTGGCAGTGCAGCCCTGGCCTATTGGTTAGTCTTTCTGAGCTTCAGGGGTTTTTCCATTGGAAACAATAAGTACCCAATAAATGTTAATCGTATGTTTATTCCCCTTAGCATACTGTACTAAGAAGTCTGTACAATAGATCACTAGGCAAATCTAATCTTCATAAGGAAAGGTTCAAACACGTTGAGTTTGTTGCACCTATTAATAGCTGGCAACATGCATGGCATATGGGAAATTCTCAATAGACAGGAGTTGAGTTAGTTAATTAATTAATTAGTATATGATGAGTATTTTAAGCTACACTGACTCTGGGTTTTTAAAATTCCATCATCACCTAGCCATGTGGTTTAATTAATATGTAGAGAACTGCCCCTCCTCAGTGACTATATCCAGTCCCAAATTACTTATTCTCATGGAGAGGCAAAGGAGCACTACTCACCATTACTGCCCTCCCACTATCACCCTATTATTCTGACTTCCTTCTATTCGCTAATCAAATCCTGATGCTCCCACTACTAATCACCACCATGTTCCACACATTGTCAACACTTTCTAATCATTACAAATTTGATAATTATGATACAGGAATCTATGGACATGTTAATGAGCATTTTTTTTTCTTTTTTTTTTTTAGAAAGAGAGAGAGAGAGATCACAGGTAAGCAAAGAGGCAGGCAGAGAGAGGGGGAAGCAGGCTCCCAGCTGAGCAGAGAGCCCGACATGGGGCTCGATCCCAGAACCCTGAGATCATGACCTGGGCCAAAGGCAGAGGCTTAACCCACTGAGCTACCCAGGTGCCCCTAATGAGCATTTCTTAAGTGCCAATAAGATGGGGCATACTTTATTGGGTATGAGTATTTTGGATGAACTATTTGTTCATGTACTCACCCATTATTTAACTGTTCAATTGTTTGCTCTTTTCCTATGAATTTGTTGCATTTATTTACTTATTTTAATCTGATCCTTCTTGGATAGGTCAACAGTGATTAAAAAGAATCACTGTGTAACTCAAAGGAAGGACAGGCTAGTTATAATACCCTCGCTTAAAAAACCAAGGGACTTGCTCCTTGCCTTGTCAAACTCTCTTGCTTTAGACAGGCATCTTGTTCTTTGATTAAGTGCCACCAGCCTTAGCTTTCCTGGAAGCTCATGATTCCCCACATTTTACAGTCACCATAGCATACATCAATACACACTGAACATTTTGGAATTTACAAACATTCATAAAG
This sequence comes from Enhydra lutris kenyoni, assembly GCF_002288905.1. Lineage (NCBI taxonomy): Eukaryota > Metazoa > Chordata > Mammalia > Carnivora > Mustelidae > Enhydra > Enhydra lutris. The sequence goes on along the minus strand of NW_019154085.1, from coordinate 20,854,511 downwards.
GCCAATATCTGGGAATGGAAAACTGACTGAAAAATCTTTTTTATTATTATTAAAGATTTTATTTATTTATTTGAGAGAGCAGACACAGAGAGAGCACGAGTGGCCAGTGTTGGGGGAAGGGGCAGAGGGAGAGGGAGTAGCAGGCTCCCCACTGAGCAGGGAGCCTGAGGTGACTCACTCTCAGGACACTGGGATCATGACATGAGCTGAAGGCAGAAAGCAGACCCTTAAGAGACTGAACCACCCAGGTGCCCCCGATTGAAAAATCTTATACAACAAGTCATTATTTTGGGGGATTACAGTGGTATATCTATTTCATGTTTAAGTGAAGTCACATAACTTGCTGGTCACTATCCTGAGAGCAATACCTGTAACTATCACAGAAGAACGTCATAAATTATGTTATCAGGTTTGGTTGATTTGCCAAGGTAAAATACGTATAGTCAAGGCTCACTTATTTGTTATAAAATCTGGAAAAGGGATCATTTGTACACAGGCTTAAAGTTTTTTGTTGTAAAAAAAAGTTTAGTTTTTATTTTTTAAAAGAGAAAATAAAAGACTTTTATTCTTGATGTTTTACCTGGTATTTTGTACTCAGTATTTATACAGTGTACAAAGAGTTTATTAAACCAGAGATAAATAAAGGAAATGAAGACACTGAGTTCAAAATGCACATCTGAGCCTAGTTTACCTGACAGAAACCCTTTCTAAAATAGATCCACTTTGGGATGCCTGGGTGGCTCTGTTAGTTAAGTGTCTGCTTTTGGCTCAGGTCATGATCTCAGGGTCCTGGCAGGGAGCTCTGCATCAAGCTTCTTGCTCAGTGAGGAGCCTGCTTCTCCTTCTCCGTCTGCCTGCTGCTCCCCTGTTGTGTTCTCTCTCTCTCAAATAAATAAATAAAATCTTAAAAAAAAACTAGATCCATTTTATATTCTTTAATCCCTTACACGTGTATAATAGCATATGATGTTCAAAGCACTTCTGCACAATTAAATTCAACTGATCCTTTATATCTTTCCTCCAGTTGTTAATTAAACCAAGACTCAGAGATGTTTAAGTACTGATACATGACAGACATAAACTTAATAATAACAGAACAATAATAATGGCCAACTTTATTAAGCAGATACCTCATTTCAGGCAATCTGATGAGGGCTTTCTATTTAATGTGTCATTTAGTCCTTAGACTTAGCTGGAGAATTTATTATTATTATTTCTACTTTTAGTCATTTAGTCCTTATACTTAGCTGGAGAATTTATTATTATTATTTCTACTTCCATTTTATAGAGGTTCAACTAGTAAATGTCAGAGTGATTTTAACCCAGGTAGTCTGATTCCAGAGCCCTCACATCCTTTTAATCATGATGCTATACAGTCTACTTCCCAGTGAATATTTATTAATTTTTCTCTTTTCTTCTTTCACCTCACCAATTTTCTTCCTGCTTTTACCATTAATGCTGAGGGAAAAAAACCCACAACCCTACAAAAATCTATAATCATCTCAATAAACACAGAAAAGGCATTTGACAAAGTACAACATCCATTCATGATTAAAAAAATTAAAAAAAACCAAAACTCTCAACAAAGTAGATTTAGAAGGAACATTCCTCAACATAATAAAGGCCATATATGAAAAACTCACATCTAACATACTCAATGGTGAAAAACAGAGAGCTTTTTCTCTAAGATTAGGAACAAGACAAAGATGTCCAGTTATCACTTTTATTCATCATAGTTTTGGAAGTCCTAGCCATAGCAATCAGACAAGAAAAAGAAATTGGTAAGAAATTGGTAAGAAAGAAGTAAAACTTAAACTATTTTGCAGAGGGCCTGATACTATATATAGAAAACCCTAAAGATTCAACCAAAAATCTATTAGAACTAATAAATGAATTCAGTAAAGTCACAAGATACAAACTTAATATACAGAAATCTGTTGCAGATCGAAAATGCACTAATAATGAAGTAGCAGAAAGAGAAACTAAAAAAAAAAATCCCATTTATAATTGCACCACAAATAATAAAATAGCTAGGAATAAATTTAACCAAGGAAGTGAAAGACTTGTACTCTGAAAACTATAAAGCATGGATTAAAAGAAAAAAAAAAAAAACATAACTCCACAGATACGGTCAGGATTAGGGATTCATGCTTTCCTCTATTAGCAGTATCAATTGTAATGGGAGACAGAGTAGACAAACTCTTCCAACAACTTACAAGATCCAAAGCAGCTGCCAGGATGGATGCATCAGGAATTGTCCCTGGCTCACAGCAGTTTAACAGAAACTGAAAGCGCTTCATGCCTTGTCGTATCGCTCCAAGATTCACCACGTTTTTGCTTTTTCCACCCTCTTGATTGGAAGACAGATGGTCATCAAAACTGTGGCAACCTGTAGGTTTTTTCCCATGGTGGAAGAATGAAAAAAAAAAAACAGAGTATAACAGATCACAGATTGAAAAAGAGCTTCAAAGTTATAGCATGTTTTCTGTAGTGTTGGCCTGAAAACTTTCTCCCTGACTCCACATCCTTCTTTTCCATCCTAATGCCTGACTGAGACACACCATGACTTTTGGGAATCTGGTGACAAATGGCGTAAGCAAATGCAGAATTTTACATAAAATATTTAAATATAGGATCTGATCATTTTACTTATGGTCTCCTCTTTAACAGTGACAAGAGCTCTTAGCATATTTAAAATGATTCTTCCCATAATCAACAACTAAATGCTATTTTTATCAAAGATGAAATTATTGTACAATTTCATATCTGTTACATAAATTGATATCAAGGCCAATAACTTGGTATTTTAGTTACAATACAAAGAATCACTGACTATTGGAGTTGTAAAGAATCTCAGTGTTTGGTTATTTAATTCCAGGATTTCCAAACCTAGCTATATATCAGAATTACCTAGGAAGTTCCTGAATTTCATCCAGACTTTCAGAATCAGAATTTTTAGAGGTGGAGTATAGGATTTTGTGCTTTGTAAGCCTCCCAGAAGATAATGATGCAGCCAGTCTGACTCAACACTGGGGTCAGAGATTTGGGAACCACTGATCCCTCCCCACACTTACTTTTCCATAGTTTAGCTGCCTATGAATAAGAATCACTTTGGAGCTTATTAAACACAGAATATCAAGCCTCATCCCTAGAGACTTTGATTCCATGTCTGTTTTCACAAACACTCCTTGTGATTTATTAATGCAGAACGTCTAAGGAACATACATTAAGAAGAAATGATACAGAATATGATTTTCATCATTTTTATCCCTAGGTACATTTCATTTTCTTTCTTTTTTATTAACATACAATGTAATTGTGTTACAGGGGTATAAGTCTGTGATTCATCAGTATTACACAATTCACAGTGCTCACCATAGCACATACCCTCCCCAATGTCCATCACCCAGCCATCCCATCCCTCCTACCTCCCTCCCCTCCAGCAACCCTTTGTGTTTCCTGAGATTAAGTGTCTCTTATGGTTTATCTCCCTCTCTGGTTTCATCTTGTTTCATTTTTCCCTCTCTTTCCCTATGATCCTGTCTTGTTTCTGAAATTCCTCATATCAGTGAGATCATATCATAATTGTCTTTCTCTGATTGACTTATTTCGTTTAGCATAATACCCTCTAGTTCCATCCATGTCATTGCAAATGGCAAGATTTTGGGGTTTTGATGGCTGTATAGTATTCCATTGTGTATATATTCCACATCTTCTTTATCCATTCATCTGTTGATGGACATCTAGCTCTTTCCATAGTTTGGCTATTGTGAACATTGGTGCTATAAACATTCAGGTGTACGTGCCCCTTTGGATCACTACATGTGTATCTTTGGAGTAAATACCCAGTAGTGCAATTGCTGGGTTGTAGGGTAGCTCTATTTTCAACTTTTTGAGGAGCCTCCATACTGTTTTCCAGAGTGACTGCAGCAGCTTGTATTCCCACCAACAATGTAGGAGGGTTCCCTAGGTAAATTTTTAAAAACTTAAACAACTCCTGAATTTTCTATAGCTTCTAATATATATTCAAAATGTTTTTTATTTGAGGGGATTATGTTGAATACAGTTTTTATTTTTTTTAAGATTTTATTTATTTGACAGAGATCATGAGTAGGCAGAGAAGCAGGCAGAGAGAGGAAGGGAAGCAGGCTCCCTGCTGAGCAGAGACCCTGATGCAGGGCTCGATCCCAGGACCCTGGGATCATGACCTGAGCCGAAGGCAGAGGCTTTAACCCACTGAGCTACCCAGGCACCCCTGAGTATCCTTTTTAAAGCCATAACCAAGCCCCTTCTCATGATTCTGAAATGTACCTCTGACACCTAAGAATATACCTCTAGGATGAGAATCACTGACTTAGAGCTTGCTTTAATTTCTGCTCAAACCATTCATTTGTGGTTGCCAACTCTTGGTTCTTACTGAGAAGTCACAAATCTGATTTCCAGAAATGACTTTCCCATCTTTTCCATTATGAATACCCTGATCCCTTCCACCCATTACCCTACTTTCCTACCTGCTGCCTCAGCACAAAGGCACATGTATATATGTCTGGGATTTGTTTTAAGAAACATTTGAAAAGCATAAAAGATAGATGAAACAATTATGGAAATTTTGATCATTATTGCAAATGGGTAATGGATATTTGGGACCCATTAGACCATTCTTTTTACTTTTTGTCTGTTTGAAAATTTTCCCAAGTACAAAAAGAATGCCTCATAATATAATTAAAATATCACTGGGGAACCTGGGTGGTTCAGTTGGTTAAGTGTCTGACTTCAGCTCAGGTTATAATCCTGGAGTCCTGGGATCAAGCTCCATGTTGGGCTCTGCACTCAGAGGGAAGTCTGTTATTCCTTCTCCCTCGGACCCTCCCCCTGCACCTTCTCTCTCTCATTCGCTCATTCTCTCTCAAATAAATAAATAAAATCTTAAAATATTATTAAAATTTTCCATATTTCATTTCTTATGGGTATATTTCCTTTTCAGATGCAAATATTCCATATTTAAAATTCCATATTCAACACCCTCAGTATTTTTTTTTTTCCAATTAGTGTGGCACATTTTGTATTAACTGCAAAAGGAAGTAGCACATAATGAATCTGCTGCTGGAAAAAATCTGAAAGTATCTCAAATGACACAAAGTGCATGCAGCTAAAAACTACAGATTAGAAACAAACACTTCTTAGACAGACTTGTTTCTAGACAGCTGCCTTTCAAAATGCTACTCTGTTATTCACTGGGCAATATCAAAAGTACCAGAGCCAGTAATTTCCTGATTTCTCCTACCTATATGTCACTTTATGAATCATTTACATATAGCCCTTTAAGTTACACATATCAGAGGAAATCTCATCTGTTAAAAGAAATTATTAACTTTAGCAGTCCCTGAAACTTTGAATTTAAGATAGACTCCAAATATTTTTCTTTTTAATGAATACAGTTGTTTTGTTATTTGTTATAATAATAAAGATTTATAATACATTAGGTGATAACAGCCTCAAATCTATGATAGAACTAATATGTATGACAAGGTGTATGATCAATAAACTTATTCTTTTTTGAAATATTTTATTTATTTATTTGACTGAGAGAGACACAGTGAGAGAGGCAACACAAGCAGCGCGAGTGGGAGAGGGAGAAGCAGGCTTCCTGCTGAGCTGGGAGCCCAATGTGGGACTTGATCCCACCACCCTGGGATCATGACCTGAGCCCAAGGCAGATGCTTAACAGTCTGAGCCACACAGGCGCCCCTAAATTTATTCTTTTTTTTTAAAAGACTTTATTTATTTATTTCACAGACAGAGATCACAAGTAGACAGAGAGGCAGGCAGAGAGAGAGGGGGGAGCAGGCTCCCTGCAGAGCAGAGAGCCCGATGCGGTGTTCGATCCTAGGACCCTGGTATCATGATCTGAGCTGAAGGCAGAGGTTTTAACCCACTGAACCACCCAGGCACCCCTAAACTTATTCTTTTTTAAAAGGTTTTATTTATTTGCAAGAGAGACAGAGAAAGCATGTTTGGAGGGGGAGGAGGCAGAGGGAGAAACAGGCTTCCCACTGAGCAGGGAACCTGATGTGGGGCTTGATTCCAGGACCCTGAAATCATGACCTAAGCTGAAGGCAGAGGCTTAACTGATAGAGCCACCCAGCTGCCTCAACAAAGTTATTCTTAGTTAACCAATTTATTAAGGATAGCTGCCATCATTTTATTGAAGGAGACATTAAAATAAGCTTTTCATCTTTTTTCTTAGTTATTTATTTGACAAGATAATGAATTCTAAAAGAAGCCTATTTAATATTACCAGAAGTGCCATTTTGATCAAAAGAACTTCAGAAACAAAATGGCTAAGGAATCTAAGTAAAATAATGAAAAGAGAAGTGATCAAAACAATCTTTGTCAGGAAGAACCTATATTTTTTGCTTCACAGAATAATGGATATTGATTACAGGTATGAAGATCAGTAGAATCCTATGATTACAGGCATAAGAATCATGCTTGTAAGTAAAAGCTATTTATAATGGAAAATTTCCCTTGTATCTATATAACATTAATGGATAACCATGTATTTGCTTCCACTTTTGAGCACTTAGTATGTGTTAAGTATTATATCAAATGTTTTTTCATGTCTCTGTTAGCCATTTGTATGTCTTCTTTGGAGAAGTGTCTGTTCATGTCTTCTGCCCATTTTTTGATGTGATTATCTGTGTGTGTTGAGTTTGAGGAGTTCTTTATAGATCTTGGATATCAGCCCTTTGTCTGTAGTGTCATTTGCAAATATCTTCTCCCATTCTGTGGGTTGCCTCTTTGGTTTGTTGATTGTTTCCTTTGCTTTTGATCTTGATGAAATTCCAAAAGTTTATTTTCGCTTTGGTTTCCTTTGCCTTTGGAGACATATCTTGAAAGAAGTTGCTATGGCTGATGTTGAAGAGGTTACTGCCTATGCTCTCCTCTAGGATTTTTATAGATTCTTGCCTCACATCGAGGTCTTTTATCCGTTTCGAGTTTATCTTTGTGTATGGTGTAAGAGAATGGTTGAATTTCATTCTTCTATACATAGATGTCCAATTTTCCTGCACATTTATTGAAAAGACTGTCTTTTTTCCACTGTATTTTTCCTGCTTTGTTGAAGATTAGTTGACCATAGAGGTGAGGGTCCATATCTGGGCTCTCTACTCTGTTCCACTGGTCTATGTGTCTGTTTTTGTGCCAGTACCATGCTGTCTTAGTGATTACAGCTTTGTAGTAAAGCTTGAAATCGGGCAACGGGATATTTTATAATTTGTTTTTTGTAACAGCCTTATAAATATTTAAAGATGATTTTTTAAAAAAGTGAATGGGAGAAAACAGAGCAGTAAGAACACAGACAGAGAGATACAGAAAGAGGGAACAGGTTAACTAGCTCAGTTTAAGTTCATGCAATAGAAAGTTATGAAGTCAGGATTAAAATCCAGACCTGATGACCATAGCCTGCCTTCTTAGCAGTATGCCACATAGCATCCCTAGAATACCCAATTGTTTATGTTGAAGGTCAGAGTTTTGTAAACTGCTGAAGGTAGAGATTAGGTCAGAAAAACTTACTGTAAGAAATAAATCAACATTGTATATGTTACAACCTAATTATAAAATTGTTCCCAGTTGGCATTCCAATTCGCAGTTTACAATATGTACTACTAAAAGAAATGTTGAAAAGTAATTTGACTGTAAAGTGTACCTCCTATCTTTTATTTAACTTACTGGAATATAAGAATGCCTCTTTGTTTCCTTGGACTTAAGGATTAATTTTTTAGTCTCAGTATATTCTATTTACTATTTTTAAACTAAATTTATTGAAGTACATTTATAAATTTATATAGAATACAGTTTTTAGAATCTGTTAAATTTAAAAATGTACATTTCAAAATACAGTATTTCTTTAAGCAGTATTTCCCATGGAATTTATGGCAGAACTGAGCACATAGAAAATATTCAGTAAATTTTATTGATCAATTAAAAAATCAGTTTAATAAAATATCTTCCCTCAAGGATAACATGATTTCTAAAATGAAATAGTCTTAGTAAATATAAAAACATGGAAGAAAAAGATAGCTGATTACGAATGCAATTTCAGTTTTGTTAAATGTTCAGCCTTCATTTTTGAAAATTTTTTAGATTTTAAAGAAATTATTTTTTTTAAGATTTTATTTATTTAACAGAGAGAGAGAGAGAGAGAGGTCACAAGTAGGCAGAGAGGTAGGCAGAGAGAGAGAACAGAAAAGCAGGCTCCCTGCTGAGCAGAGAGCCCAATGTGGGGCTCGATCCCAGGACCCTGAGATCATAACCTGAGCCAAGGCAGAGGCTTAACCCACTGAGCCACCCAGGTGCCCCAAATCTGATGTTTTTATGAAATGAGAAAGCATTTGTTAATTGCTAGTAAATTAAGTTTGTTTGGCTGAAAAATCATACCCACAAATTGTTAATTAATAAAAGTCAACTAGAAGTGTCATAGGAACTGTATCTTTGTATTTGTCCTGGTCATTAATAATATCAACAGTTTGGATGAAAACCAGGGAAGTGAATCCTTATAGCACAATTGCAAAGAAGAAAAGATTCCAAATTCAATTTGTTTTGGGTTCTGTCTCTTAATTTTTTCCTGGGCATGTGAATTAACCACCTCCCAAGTTAATGAAACAATAAATTTATTTTGAGATGAAGTATTAATAATGGCTATACAAAAATATAACATTATATTCATTCATGTGGAGGTGAGTAGCAAAAGTTAATCCAAATTCAGTACAAGCCAACTATAGGATGTAAAACTTGATAATGCAACCTTAAATTGTGATCATACACTTGCTATATCTCTGGAGCTTAATTGTTACACTATTTATCACACTGATTAAAGTCATATATGATGCATGCATTCCATCTGAATCTCCACATTTTGTAAAGTATATCACCTAATTAGAATGCACTGTAAAATGGAATCAGGATGGTGATGGTTCTGGAAACTTTTCCATTCAAGGAGAAAAAATAGGAGTCAATAATGTTCGACCAGCAGAAGTGAGATGAAAAGAGAGAATGTGAAATAGATAAAAGGCTAAACTAGCTGTGTGTGTGTGTGTGTGTGTGTGTGTGTGGCCACAGATATCATAACTGGGACTAGTGAATTAAATTTATAGATGAATATATTTTCAAGATATAAGGGAAGACCTAACAATTAAAACTCTCTAGTTCTGGAACAGTTTGCTTTGTGAAGTAATAGACTCCTCCTTGGTGGAAGTGTTCAGAGGGTGACTGGTCACCTCTCAGGAATATAATGTGCAGAATTCTTAAGTAGATAGATAGAGGGAAATCTGAAGGTTCTTTAAAGCTCTTAGATTTTAATAAAGGACAGAGAGCTGAAGAAGAGGCTATCTCCTACTCTTCTTTGTAAAGAGTAAGAGATAAAGAGTAAGTTCTTTGTAAACTCAAACTTTGTAAACCTAATGTTCACTATGGAATGAGGAACACAATAGGGCTTCCATAAATGTCTGTTGAACCAAATTGATAAAAATGAAGAAGCTATATATATAGTAGTCAACACACACACAAGAAAGAAATGAATAGGAAATCAATGGAAATAGAAAATGGACCATTTTATCCAGTCAAATTTTTGTTCTGTATGATGAAAATTGGATGTAATTCTTAGACAGTATGATATTTACCAAGACGTTTGAAGAAATTCTCCTCTTCATCTCTTCCATTTTCCATTCCACTCCCTGGTCCACCTTCAGAAAGCTTCACTGCACTGGTAAATTTTACCTGAGGAACAAAGGGCAAATTTTTTTTTATACTAAACCTTGCTTTTGAAAAATAAGTTATTTAGAATATGAAGATGACTTTAGTTCTTCTGACTTCCGCATCTGGTTAGTCAGTCAGTATGGTTTATTCCTATGTACCAAAAAAAAAAAAAAAAAAAAAAAAAAAAAACAAGACTTATAACTAATTTGAAAGAGAGTCCAGTCATAGATTGAAAGTAAATAATCAGGCATCATGAAAATAATTCAGCAACTAAATGAGATGTTCTTAGAGTTTAATTTCAATAAAATCCAAACTCAAATTCAGGAACAGCAAGCCATATTCATCCTTTACAAACAGCACCACAGTTGAGAATGAGACCAAACTGAAAGACAGGCAAATAGAAAGTTTCAAATCTTTATGGAAAAAAAAAAAACCCAGTATAAATTAATTCATAAAGTACCCTATAATTAAAGGGAAATAACATGCTTTGGGTTTTTTCCTAAGAATTTAAATGTGCCCTTGATCTTGCCCTTAGGCCAAGAGTACTTAAAATTTTCAGCATGCAAGGAAGCTATGTGAGTAAGCCTCACATACTCTTAATATTTGGCCAATATTTTAGCAAAAGGATGTGAAGGAGGAATTGTATTTTCTAAATGTCTTATGAGGTTGATATATTCTTTATATAATTTCATAATATTACCATTAAAATAGATAGAGGAAAACTGGTTTTAGTGAGATTCAAAGCAGAAAGATTATAAACAAATGATTTAGATATAAAGAAATGTAACTCTTACCATATGCTGGAAATTATAGTGACCAGGACCTGGATCATGTACAGGGAATGCTCTTGTAGGAATTGGATTTCACTGAGAATCATTACCTTTTCCAAATAGTATGCTGTTACAATACTTAACAGTATTATGAAGAAGCACTTAATGGGAGAAATCCTTTATCCTTTTCAATAGGAAGAATTGTTCAAGAACTCACAAAAAGTAATAGAAAGAGGATGAAGTGCGTGTGTGTGTGTGTTTTAATACATAAAGAGAATCATTAGAAAATTCTGCATCCTGGGGCACCTGGGTGGCTCAGTGGGTTAAGCCTCTGCCTCCAGCTCTAGGTCATGATCTCAGGGTTCTGGGATCAAGCCCCGCATCGGGCTCTCTCCTCGGCAGGGAGCCTGCTTCCTCCTCTCTCTCTCTCTCTGCCTACCTCTCTGCCTACTGTGATCTCTATCTGTCAAATAAATAAAGTCTTTAAAAAAAAAAAAAGAAAATTCTGCATCCTTGGGTAGGAGCTTGAAATGTCAGGAATTTCACATGTATGTTAAAAGTTAAAAATAGTTGGAAAATACCAATTTGGATGCCTTTCATTTCTTTTTCTTGTCTGATTGCTGTGGCTAGGATTTCCAGTACCATGTTAAATAAAAGTGGTAAGAGTGGAAACCCATTTGTAACAACATGGATGGATCTAGAAGGTACAATGCTACATGAAATAAGAGTCAGAGAAAGACAAATATCAAATGATTTCACTCTTGTGGAATTTAAAAACAAAACAAAACAAATAATAAAAAAAGGAGACCAAATAATAGACTCTTAACTATAGATAACAAAATGGTGGTTACTAGAGGGACAATGGGAAGTGGGAAGGGTGAAACAGGTAATAGGGATTAAGAGTACACTTTTCATGATGAGCACTGGGTACTGTACCAAATTGTTGAATGACTATATTGTATACCTGATACCAATATAACACTGTACATTAATTATACTGAAATTAAAAATAATAATAAAAATAAAGCTAAAACATTAAAATAGCTGGGAATTAATACCTATGTACATATCTAGGTCTGCATTATAATTTTATGTAAATTTTTTGTTACTCTTTTCTTCCTTTCCATAATAGCTTACTACTTCGATATCTTAGTTTTCATTGTTCATTTAAGTTTCTAAACTTTGTTCAATTTGAAGACAGTTTCTTCAACTCTTTCTTATTTGGCCCTTCCATGTGTTCAACATTTCTTGGTCCTGACATTTTTCTATCAGCGAATCCAACATTATCTTATATAAGTGATGTCCTGTTTACCTTGGAACTTTGCCTGATGAAAGAGAGGCGGTCCACAGAGCTGATGTCCAGAAGGTCCTCCACACCATCTGCTAGGCCCGAGAGGGAGGACCGCTTCAGCCAGTTTCCTATTTAATAATTTTTGAAAATTTAGACCACTATAGCATTTTTCTCCCAAATGAATTAAACAGAAATGTCAGCATGTGCTCAAAAAGCAATGAAAATTACATGGCTTACTGCACACTGAAGTGAAAACAAATGGTTTTCAAAATGTATATGCTTTGAATATTGGATTATAAAATGACAAGACTGAGTAAGACTAGAACAAAATGAATTTGGGCCTCTTTGGTGAATAAAACCACAATCCATCCAGTTCTCCTTGACACTTTTCACATCTTCCAGTAAGTCCTGTTGATTTTACCTCCTAAGCATTTATCGAATCCGTCCACTTTGCTGTACATGGTCAATCACCCAGTCCAAGTTTCCATTACTTATGTTTGGACTACTAAACAGCTTTGTAACTGGTCTCCCTCAACCACTATGCTCCCTCCAGTGTGTTGCCCATGCAGCGATCTTTTAGAAAAAGCTAACCTGCTTGCATTATTCCCTTGCTCAATATCCCAGCTGGGCTATGTAGGGCTGTAAGACAAAAAGCCAACCTTACCTGCAAGGTCCACATGCTCTAGTCCCCTTGCTCTGTCATAATCCTGCAGACGCTCTTTTCCTTGTCTTGTTTCTATTTCCCTCCCTCCTAATACTTTTATAGATTTTATTGCTACCACTTAGTACACTTTCCTTCTTCATTCCCCTAAGTACCCTGAAGATCTTAGTATCACTTCCTCCAGGAAGCCTTCTCTGATCTCTGCCTCCTCCTCCCCGTTTAGGTCAGACCTTATTGCATACATTCACGGCACAACATATATTTCCTTCATAAAATTTACAGTTTTCAACCACACTTAGTTGTAGGATTATCTGTTTTACTGACCGTCACCCCCAATAGATTTTAAGTTCAGCAAAGTTGGGCACTGTGTAATTTTTCTTATCTTTTAATTCCTGATGCCTAACATCATAGTGTTTGGACACAATAAGTGCACATAGTAGGGGTTTGAGAAATACCTGCAGAAAAAAGATGAATGAATGAATGAGCCAGCTTAAGCCTTGTGACTTGAAGGCTTTCCTTTGCTCTACTCTACCATGCGTTGCTTTGATTATGAGTTGATTTGAGGACATGGCAGGGAATAAGGGAATCCATAAGTAAATACAGACATACTTTTACCTATGGGCAGTTTAAGTTTCTTCCGGAGGGAAATTCTGCGGGAGCGTGAGCGGGTGCGACGGTCAGAGGTGGTCCCTGAATGGGCAGTGGTGCATTCTGAAGTGTCCTGTTCAGACTGGCTGCTGGTGTCACTTGCTGCACTCTGGGATTTGAACATCTTGCGCCAGAAATCCTTCCGCCCTAGGTTGCCCCCTTGCATTTGTTCATCGCTGAAAGCAAGCAAAGGGTAGAGTTAAATGTCTGACAACGCATGTGAAATTCTCTTCAATTTCTTTCAACTTCCTGCCGGCGATATTTACGCAATTCATGCAGGATGATCTCTGATGGGCTGGGATTTAGGATGAGTCAGAGGGGGAGTGGAAGGAGTGAGACCAAGGTTGACTCTGAGGTCTTCCTGGAAACAGTCATGTCTCAGCTGTCAAATAGAGGTAATCATTTTTCCCCAGCTTTAATAAAAGGACCAAATATTATCACAGGTATTCATCTGTGGGTGTGAGTCATAATAGTAGAAGCACTTATGATGTCTAAATATTTCACTTTTTTTTTGTGAAGTTCCCAGAGGCTTGTGCAGTACTGTATATCACTTTCCAACCCCACCCCAGCATAGTATAATTCTCGGCACTAAATAAACTCACAAAAGATATTTGAATAAATGAATAAGTGAAATGTAACCACACTCAGGGGTTGCATCATTCTACAACTGTTTACTAAATTATTTTCATTGTGCCTAATTATTTAGCTTTCTCAGGGCAAAGACGCTTAAATAAGGTTTAAAAGTAAAAAAATTAATCCAACTCAATATGCCAAATGGGGACACATCCAAAGGGATTTTTGACCAAGACATTTCACAAGGGGGAAAAGACAAGCGGCCAATAATATGCTGAGGTAAATCTCACTAGGAACTGGAGGATGGGGAAGGTCAATTGAAATGGGATCCCGGGACGCCTGAGTGGCTCAGTTGGTTAAGCAGCTGCCTTCGGCTCAGGTCATGATCCCAGCGTCCTGGGATCGAGTCCCACATCGGGCTCCTTGTTCTGTGGGGAGCCTGCTTCTCCCTCTGCCTCTGCCTGCCACTCTGTCTGCCTGTGCTCGCTCTCTCTCTCTCTCTCTCTGACAAATAAATAAATAAAATCTTTAAAAAAAAAAAAAGAAATGGGATCCCTATTTTCACTCATTAAATTGGTAAAGATTAAGGTGGGGGAGAGAGAAAGCAATTGGTGACTGTCATCCTACTAGTGATGAGATAGATTCAACCTCTCTGGAGGGTAATTTAGTAATATGGTATCCAAAACCAATATCTACAGCTATGATAGAGAAATCGAATTCCTAGGAAGTCATGCCAAGAAAATGATAGAAAAATACACTAACATGTAGATAAATACAAGATGATCAAATGCTTGCTGAGGTATTATGGGTTAACACTGAAAACTGGAAGCAATCTAATTTTAAACTCCAGACAAACAGATAAATTATAGAACTTCTATCTGATGGCATATTCCATAGTCATTAAAATCCTATTTTAGAAGACAACTGATATGGAAAATGTCAAAGGTATATAGCAAAGTTAGAAAGCAGTTAATCAATGGGTGAAATAGGATAATTTCATGTTAAATAAACAAAGTACACACATAAGCATGTGTCTGTGAGTTTGCTTGTACACATACTCAAAATTGTACCCAGCACACCAGAAATTTATGGTGGTTATCTCCAATTGATAGTATTTCGACTTAAAAATGATTTTTCTGGGGCGCCTGGGTGGCTCAGTGGGTTAAGCCGCTGCCTTCGGCTCAGGTCATGATCTCAGGGTCCTGGGATTGAGCCCCGCATCGGGCTCTCTGCTCGGCAGGGAGCCTGCTTCCTCCTCTCTCTCTGCCTGCCTCTCTGCCTGTTTGTGATCTCTGTCTGTCAAATAAATAAATTAAAAAAAATTATAAAAAAATAAAAATGATTTTTCTTTGTTTTTCTGTTTTGGTACTTCAGCAACATATATTACTTTAGAAATTTGGGGAAAAAAAGGTCACAGAAGATACTTAGTAATATGTGATGAAATTTGTTCATGAAATTTTAGGTAATGATTTGTCTATAGGCTTTGGGATTGAATCCAGACTCTGCTCAAAATTCAACAATACTGTGTAAAGCAATCATTTTCTGGAGATATTTATATGGAGTTTCAAATTTTACCTCTCAGAATCTCATTAGAGTACTAAATACATTTTATTCTTATTTCAAACCAGAACATTCTGTTTATCATATATGGTATGAATTTGTGAGTTTAAATCAGTGTTTCAGGATTTGACTTCTCAGTTGTTTTATTTTTTTATCAAACGATCACAGTGTATGAAACATTTCTTGCCTTTGGGGAATGTGGGACAAATGATGAGCATATGACCACATGATCTATGTGGTACAACATTTCAATAAGATGTTACATTAACTTTGTCCAGAGGGCGTGTATCGATAATGAGTTTTAGAGAATGAACATATAAAACTGATTTTAAATTTAGTTAGTGTGACTTTTATTTAAGGAGGAAGAAGGAGAAGAGAAGGGTCTGAAAGGGAGGGAAGGGCAGGAGGCAGAGAGGATAAAGGAGGAACCAGGATCATCCACCTACCTTTCTTCAGTCCTAAACAGGGTACTGGCATGCTCATCTCCTAGGCCCACTCCAGTCAGGGAAAAGCTCTATATTTAACATTCCATGACATCCCTCCAAACGGAAATTTTTATGTAGAAGTATATTAAAACATGTATCTTCATTCAAGGGTAAAGAACAGACCCACGCTAAGGACCCATGCTAAGTGCTGCGATATCAGGCAGTGTTCACAGAACACTGAAGAAAGAGAATATTTTACAGTCTGGAAAATGAGATCACCTATGTAGAGGGTTTTATTTTTAAAATCCAGTTTACTTATTAGATCATTCTCATTGGACATATTAGCTTGATTGTTGCTAGTGCTATTTTGGGGTGGAGGAAGCCCTCTCTCCTTTTTCTGCTCATACTCCATATGTAAAGATTTTTAATTAGTCTTGTGGCTATTCAGCTATAGAACTTTGCCTTTTACAATAAGTCTTTTCATTTAGAGCTTATGTTTGACTTTTTACTATGTCCTTAAAGACTTCTTGGAACATCACATTTAAGAAAGGAAGTTAAAGGAAACAAAAAAAACCTTAATGGTAATTTCACAATTCTATCCTTTCATTGATTGTCTGCCATTAATTCATTCATTCATTTATGAAATAGACATTAAGTGTTTACAGTGGGGGCCAAGTCATAAGCATTGGGGTTATAATGGTAAGCAAAAACTCACATGGTCCTAGACTCATAGAGTTGATTTATCTTCTCTTTACTTTTTTCCAGGCACTTAGAGACATTCTCTAAGATTTTGAAGGGCTACAAGATCTATGCAGGCTTTTGTTCTTTCAAGGTTTTCCTTACTTGATGTGAATACCAAGTTTCTATTTGATGATGGTGATTTCCTTAACTATAGAGAGGGTATACCTTAAACATAGAATACCCTGCAGAATATTTCTGATAATCATTGTGTAATCATTTCATAGTAACCAAGGTTTAGGGAAGTAAAACTGTGTATCTTAAATGATGTTCATATTTTATATATTGATCACACCATTTGTGAGTAAATAGTTCTCAAAAAGAAGAATGAAGACAAATGAGCCTTGCATAGAACTAGGCTATATGTTTAGTGTCTACGGTAATTCTCTCATTTTCTGGAGGCACTAATTTTAAGATGCTTTTGACTTTGGCATTATAAAAAGTGGAGATAAACACTTTTTGGAACACTGGAATGGATCTCAGGAGAAGACCAAGGTGAAATGGAATAGAGTTTACGTTTTAGCTAAATCTGAGCACAAGAGTTTATCTTACTTTTTTTGGAAAACCTTCATCAAGCACATTGACAGCCATTAATAGATTTAAATAACAAAAGTTATAAGTGATTTTAAGCAAGAAAGTAGATGACACCTCCTCCCCACCTGGTACACATGCTATTTTTCATGATTTACCTGCAGGGGTATGCACGAGAAGCAGAAGTGGGGTAAAGACTGGAAATGGGAAATGCTGTTAAGGAAGCTTCCCATAAGCCTGAGGTTGGTTATTTATGATTTGGGTCTGTAGAGTTTAGTGGCTTTGGGAATGAAAAGTAAAGGGCAGAAGCAAGGCAAAGTTCAAAGAAAATGACAAGCAAACAAACAGCAGTTGGGAAAACTGAATTTCTTACAGTGAGAAGTGCTCAGCCCACAGCATTGGAGAGAAAATCAGTGCTACTTACTGCTCTGGAGTCTGTGAGGGGCGACCAGACATGAAGCTACGACACTCCTCAGGTGCAGAGGACCCCTGGCCTTTATCCACAATGCTTCCCGCCTCTGACCTATGCAAATGGTGCAGTTCACCAATCAAACAGAGCAGGACACCACTCCTCAATACTTTATATACTTCATAAAGCAAAACACTCCATTATCGACAACATATATTGCTTGCAAACCCTATGTCATCATGAGTCTATACCATATGAAATTTATATCCTACCATTTGATTCACGATCTAGCTGCTTTATTGTCTAAGAATACCACCATCAATGCAGAGTCATTAACTACAAGCAGAATTTTAAATTTAGGAGTTTCTTTTAATCTCAGTAAGTGGCATGTTTTATGGAATGGGCATACCATAAATTTATATTTACTAGAATGAAAAACAACAGGGCACTGCTCAGCAATTTGTATTTTCCATGTTTAAAATATTACTGAACAACAGGATATGGTATCAATAATTGCTTTTCCTCTCTGGACAAAAATGTAAATTATCTATGGAGAAGACTAACACACAGATAACATATCACCATATTGTTGAGATCTATGAAGTAAAGGTCAAGTGTATGCAAGCCTGAGATCAACTGAGCTCTGATTTATAGAGAGGCAGGATATGTTTGATAGTAAACACATCCTTTTTCTAAGCTGCAGCTGTGCTGTCACCAGTGATACTATTTATACAAGATAGTTCCACCAGCCCTGCACTAGAGTCACACACCATCCTGGGAGCCACATGGACAGTCCAACCAATTACATTCTACGGACATAAGGCCAACACGAAGATTTATAGCTTAAGTTTCTAACCTTTTACTGCCTGCAGTCTTAGATTCTGATTCATTCTCCTCCATCTTTTTCCCTGGTGCCAACTTCTCAGCACTGTCAAGCAAAGCACTGAGGGCCACTCTTCTGAAGACATTTCCATGAGCCTCTTTGATAAACTGGACCAGTTGACGAATGTCACAATACAGCCCCTGTTTGGATGCAAGAAGGAAAGTACGGGGAAAGTTGTGTGATTAAACAGTTTTCGTAGGAAGAGAGGGAGAAAGTAATTCCCTAGGCTTAGATCAGCATTCAAATCATAAAAGGAAGACATTTTACTACAGTGAAACAGATGGTACCCAGTCTCTCTCCATTGTTCCTATGGCAACATTACCAAGAACCTTGCCTGTCATCTTTAGTATGAAAAAGGATGGTTACCATGTTCCATATTCAGAAAGTTGGCTGTATCATTAGAAAGACATCAATTTACACTTTAAACCACTGGATTCCCAAGCTTTAATTTTCTCTATTATGACTTCTGAAGAGATGCCTGCAAAAAAAAGGCAATCAGAAGTTTGTTTAGACTAGAGATTTCAGTCCCTCTTTAGCTTCTCCAAATTTTCTGTATCACTGTTATAAAATATGCTAAGTCCTCTAGACACTTCTAACAGAGCCTGATTATTCAAGGATAGTGTATTTTGCTGGACATATTTAACAAATGTGTATGTCGAAGCCCATTTGAACATGAACTTGACTATGAAGTAAAGATGATGCAGGGCTATTAAAAGCAATATATTGATGAATCCACAGTTAAAAATATGTATAGGATCTTTTTTTCTTGAGATATTAACCTTTTCACTCAGCATTTCCTCCTCTCTCTTCAAGAAGGTGGTTACTGCATTCTTTGCCTTGGGAAAGGTTCATGGTAAAGCAAGACACAGAAGCCTAAGAAACACTTACCTTGATAGCTTTGGTTTTCAAAACCTAAGACCACTGGAACAATCATGCTAATGAGCCTTAAAAAATCAGAAGGAACAGTAACTGAGGAAAACATGGAAAGAGAGTTTTTTCGGTCCTCTGGGCAGAAAGATCTTGTGCTATCATTGTATTCTTTGATAGCTTCCCCGTAGAAGGGACAAGACACCAAAAAACAAGGGTTCCAAATTCACCAGAGTGCCCAACCCTAAGCACCCAGCAGAGAGCAGTATGTGAAATAATAGGTATGGACTGATGGTTGAGATCCATGGAGTTCTCGGGTCCTAGGTCCTACCAAAGACTTGGGATCCTTGCACCACTCTGACATAAAGAAACACCAAAATGTTGGGATTCAACTTTCAGCCATTCTGGTGGAATGGGAGTTCCAAGTCAAAACCAAGATGATTTAAAGAAAATTAAGAAATACAATTATTTCTTCTATACATGATTTTGCAGACTAAAATGTATAAAAAGTGCTCACGTGTATTATAATAAGCTTTTCAAAGTACTTCTTGCCATGAAAAATGAACTGCATGGATGGTGTCCACGTTTTTCTCAGACTCTAAGAACTTCGCCAAGGGGGCTTTGACAGCTAGCAAAATTCAATTCCCTTTGGTGTAGGGTTTAAGTTTATCTCAAGTTATGTGAATAGTCTCAATGGCTAAAAAGCTTAAAATAATTCCCTGATTTAGGTAGATTAGCAGATAGTGTCAATATGGATAAATGTGCTGATTTCTACGTAAAATGTCCCAACACGTAACAATTGGTAAGATAGTGAAATATAAGTCCTTTACTCCCCAGAGAGAACTGAATTCATCTATTTGTGTGGATTCATTAGCCTTTCTCAGGTCTACTTTTTGTATCCCAAACCATAATGTCCTTGACAGCAGCTAAGCAGCTATAGCCCCGTTCTTCTCTCACACTTCTTGTGGCTTTCGTGGTTTAATTAACGCAGTCATTTATGAGGGAGTAACTAAAAAATTGCAATGTTCTATAAAAGAAAACAAAACTAATTTCAGCAGCATATTCCCATTAATTTTTTAAAGGATAGTTTCAAAAATGGTTGGTTTAATATTCTTTAATATTTCATGAGTTAATAGGCTGTGTTGAGCACCACTTTCTCTTCAAGAACTTGAAGTACCTTTCAACTATCTGAGCAACCGCCATGGAACTTATGAAGTGGAAGAGGAAGATATGTCAATTTTCAAGTAATTTAATGAGTAACAAGGAGAAATGTGTTACTGAGGCTCTACCATGAGTTACCGGTCACTTTGGGAAAACAGAGATTTTAACTTTAAGGTGCAGACTTTTCGACTTCAATTTGTCTTTCTCAGGGCCACGACTGAGAATTTCTTAGAGTGGAGACCAAGAACTCCTGTGGGAAGAAGAGGTGAACTTCTCACCAGATTTTCAGGGCTGTGCAATTCATGCGTGGTTGAAGCGCAGCGTGTGATAAGGGACTTAAACATGGCGCTGACGATGATGCCTTCCACGTTTTGAGCTGTGGATTTGTTGTCCACCGTGGTGAAGTTATTTCCAAACCCAGCCTTGTCTGGAATGCAAAGGCACCAATTCAAGGCTATGTTTCCATTAAGCTACACAGGTTAAAGAAGTAATGAAGTACATAGCACCCAGGAACTAGTGAAGGGCTACATGAAATACAGAAATAAAAGATTAAAGATACCCCTAGGTTTAATCATCTTTATGCAGACTTGGAGATAAACAACTCATAGTCTCCCTCAGAGTCTTTACTAGGATATAGTCCATCATGTTGTGGAATGTTTCTATTGATAATCTAAGCAAAGTTATTAATCCTTCATTGGAGAGAGAATTTATCTGATTCAGCCTTTCTGGGGGTGAGGAATGCTGGCTTCTCAGTGGAAATCCTTCAGTCATTCAGAAGTAGGGGTGGGGTCAACCAGGTGAACAGGGCAGGAGGAGGCAGAGGCAGTGAGGGGACCTTGGTGTGTGTGGGGGGGATTCACATGGGCACTGGCAATAAAAAGGAGACTAAGTCCTGCCAAGAGCTGCATAGAACTTCCATCAGCTTCTCGCTCCCAGACTCTTTAGGTATATGGAGAATGAAAACCTACCACCTTTCTTAGAGCCACTTCCTTATGACTCATTGAAATGTAAAATGCCAATGAACTGAGGCCATCATTCTCTGGTAGCATTTTTTGCCAGTTTTTCACATATCCACAGACATTTGTAGGGGACACATGAGATATTCTGGAGCCTTGCCAGAAGATTTCTAAGGACTGTGAGCCACCAATGGACTGTAGGGTCAGGGTGTATACATCTCCAAAATGAATCAGATAAGGACCTGTGTGTTTGGTTGGCTGATTCACCGTGAGCCACTTCTCAAGAGTCCCAGGGTGGATTTGTCACCTTGAAGTAATACACTTTATCACCAACCTTTCACTGTCTGTGTCAGCTAGCAGGGGATTATCCCTAGATTTTACATCGTAGAAAGAAATCTTTTGGTCTATGCTTGCAGTTTCTATCTCAGCTAGCTTAAAAAAAGAGAAAATAGGAATTTCTCTTACAGTATCTGAACTATAATTCCCACTTTATTATTTTTTAAAATTTGTAATGTGCTCAGCTTAAAACTTCTTTGAGGATATACATTATTTTAGGGGCTCTATAAAGGGACAATATTTTTTTAATGAGGTCACCAAACAATAAAGCCTGGGATACAATTAGGGAAATTGGTTCCAAATTCATCAAATAGATCTTCATTATAAATTAATCAACTCTCATACATGTATTATATAAACCACAAAAGGCTATACTAAGACATTATTTCTTCTCAAGCTCTAATTAAAATGTATATGTTACTCAACTCAGGCTTCATACAGCATTTCATTTCATTACTCTATTTGCATTTGAGTGGTATTGAAGGTGTTTGGATTATTATGAATGCAATTGGTGTTCACTGGCTCCTACACCACAGGTCTCTTTGATGGGGTTTTCTTAAAGCCATGAAGTATAAAATGGTGTGTGGGGCTATCTATATATCCATTTGCCTGTTTTTTAAAAAATTCAGTATATATGTAGGTATAGATGAGTATATCAAAATTACACTACTATTACATTTATAGATATCTTTTCTTTCCTATTTTATTTTGTGAAAAAAATCTCCAAGTACTGTGTGGGGCATACAGTAAGTACTCATATTTGTTGAACTAATGAATATACTCCCTTGTTCCTTGATTTCTGCCTCAATTGTCATATAACAGAAAGTCGTGTGAAAGAGAGAGGAGTGCCATGAGTGATGGCTTGAAGGGCTAGCCGTGAGGATGCCACAACTTTACCAAATCCCATTTGCCGAGGAAAGTTGTCATCACAAAGCTTCCAAAAATGTGTCATCAAAGACGATGTGCAAGCTTCTCTTATTGATACTTTATTATACACACACACACACACACACACACACACACAATCTTTCCCTCTAAATTCTATCCCCACATATTCAGGGTACTTCTGAAACTCTACGTGCGTCCCCTCACAGCGATCTCTCCTGGAACATAGCACAGCTTTACTTACTGTCAGTGACTGGTTCCATACAAAATCCTAGCAAAGCATGCAAGAAGTCCACTACATTATTGAGAGAGTCCTTGTTCACATAGTCCCTCATGGTTTGTCGGAATTGCATCTTATCTAGCTTGTATAGCTTAGTGAGGCAGTTCTGGGCCTGCAATGAAGGAAGAAAAGTGGAAAAAGTCACAGGTACCAGCTTAAGCTAGGGATACCATTAGTCTGAGACAGAAGCCTGCAGAAGGCAAAGGCTTCCATCCATCCCTGCTGGCTGGTGCAGGCCAACCCTGCTAGTCCCTCTTGTCTGAGCAAGAGAGGGGCAGAGATAAGCTGAGCAGTATGAAGGACTTTACTTTGAGAAGGGCTGCTCCAAGTAAAACCCAAGGCTAATGTCCAATGCTGGTGCCAAAAAAAAAAAAAAAAAAAAACAAAAAAAACAAAACAAAACAAAACAAACAAAACAAAAAACCAAACCAAACCAAAACAAAACAAAAAAACCCTCAGTCTTTTCACCAAGATCAAGATTTTAAGATCTCAATGAAGAAAAGCTCAGTGTCAAAAATGAGGCAGGTTACAGAATTGGTCAGCCAGGTTTGAAAAACCTCAAAGGCTTTGTATAATGGGAACAACTGTGCCACCCCTATGTTCAGCTGCTTTGAACTTAAGTAGATTTAACTGAGGGGGCAGTGAGAGGGATGTAGGAACTGGGTACCCAGTGTCCTCTTATCTGGCTAGGAGGGGAAGATCCTTGAAGCAGGGAGGAGGCATAAAACACAGGCAGGTCTAGTTTGTTTATTTATGTGTCTGTATTTGAATGTGAGAGTTTGATATTTAAATAGAAATTAGCCTTATAGATGTGAAAACCAAGCAACCATTGGCTAGACCCTAATACTCACAATTATATGGCATATGATCCAGCAAATAATTCTGCCATCTGGCAAAGGGAAAGGGAATAATTCCACAACAATCCCATAATAATCAGAACAAATGAAGGCACGTCATTGGCTGCAGAAGGCCACGGATGGAATATGCGGATACTATCTGGTGTCAGTCAAAGCCTCCCAGCCTTCTCCTACTATGAAGAGAAAAACCATGTGTGTACAGTGCTTTGCTGTTAAGTATATAACATTTGACTTTCACACCTCGTGATCTGATGAGCATCCAATACTATAGTTGAGGAAGCTGGGGCTCACAGAAGTCAAGGATTTTGTCCAAGTTGACACAGTTCACAGCAGAGTCAAAATTAGGAGTCAGAGTCTTGCCCTTTACTAAGGTTATTTCTCTTATGATACAGTAGTCCTATGAAGAGTCCAGATAATGATTGGGGCAAACATTATTTAGGTACCACCCACTTTCCAAAAGAACTTATGATGATGGATGAATGAATAGAGATTAGTTGCTCTCTTGAAGAAACATTCTGTGTAAGAGATATAAGGAAGTCCATGACAAAGGAATGAAATGGGGAAGTAACAGAAGACTCTAGGTTGAAGGAACAGGCTAAGGAAAGGGAGGTGGTTGGGTGAGGACCACCTTAACCGAGGATGGAAAACTTCGGACAACCAGGCACAATCTCGAAAGTCAGGTTGGAGAAAGCAATCCCTAAGAATTCAAACGTACAAGGTAGGCCCTTAATGGTTTCCCAGAAGAAAAATTAAGTTATATCATTACTTTAACAAATCAAGGCCCAAAGAAAGATTCTAGAAAAATCTGAAAAGAAATAGAAAGATTTTTAAAGGCCAAAACTTGAAATTAGCAATAAATTTCTTGGTATGACCTTGCTGTAATCCCTCCATCTGCATCCCAAAGTCGGGTGAATTGATAATTGTTTTCATTCTCCCTTTACTAGGTCTTAGAATAATGAGAAAATAAGTGTTTTTATTCCGGAGAGGTTATTGGTTGCTAGATCTTAGTCAAGCTCCTTTTTTCTCTTACAAAATAAATGTTGCTTGCTATAAAATTATGTTTTCAAAGCATTTACTTAAAATATTTCCTGCATGAAGTAGTATTTAATTATTATCCCATAAAGAATTTGCAAAGATCTTCATTGTTACACTTACGAAACAATTTAAACTTCTGAGTTGTAAAGTCTTGAAGCACAAATTATGTGATCTTCTCTACAAAATATACCAAAGGCAGCATAGTTTCAAATCCATTCGTTAGAGGCTATTAGAATGTCTGAGTGAGTTCCATGGGAAGTTTAAGCAAGAATCAAATCAGACTATCAAACCTTAAGCATTTTGATTCTCAATGAATATTCTAAACTTCTCCAAGAGATATAAAGCTGTCAGAGTGAATTTCCTTTCAATAGTTTGGGACTACCTGCAAATGATTAAGCGAAAAAAACACATGCCGGAATTATTAAGCATTTTGATGTATATCATTAAAGTAATCTTCTATTTCTTCCTTTCTTCCTTCCTCCCTCCCTCCCTCCATGTTTTTTCTTTCTTTCTTTCTTCCTTAAAGAAATATAGAGGCCCTGATCTGGTAGAAGAAACACTCCTAACATCTTAAAAGTTAAGTAACTTCTGAAAATGCAATGTTTTAGAAATTTGTAAAGAACCTGCTTCTTGAAACAAACTTTTCCAGGGATAATGTCTCAAGTTTGTATCTCTTGGACAATGTGTTTGCTGAGCAAGGAGATGCAAATATAGTCCCTATAATGAATATTAAGCTGGGCTACAAGAGAATGGAAGAGTTGCCCTCTAAGTCGAAAACTGAGAAGGCAGGTAAAAAACTGTCTGGACAGCCTGATGGGAAATGTTCAGTAGTCTCATGAGGAAAGCATAGTGGACTACTAAGCAGCAAGTAATCTCTCAAGTGGCTTCTGATCACCTGTCCTATTTTCTCCAAGTCTAGAAAGACAGGTTCTGGTGTCAGAGCCAGTTTATACCTCCAAGCAAAGCATGGCACTTATTATATTTAATGTGCCATTTCATGGAATTGGTCTTCTGTATGAGGAGTGATAATAACCATGAAGGCATTCATTCATACTGTGATAGAATTAAAAATCAAACAATAAAAATCACATACAGATGCTCAAAGATGGGGCTGATTTCAGCTTTCTATTGCCTTATTATTATTATTATTTTGATTTTTACATTTTGAGCCTCAAAATCTAGATCTTGGTCAAAGTTGTCATGGTTCAGAATTTAGAAGTTAATTACTGTGACTATAACCCCCCATATATAAACAATCAATGAATATAATACAACATAAAGCATATAAAAGACAGAGACAAGAATGGATAGATGGATAGATGATGGGTAGATGACAGAGTAAGAAAGAAATCCAGCATGCTAGTACTGTGTGAACATTTCATGACAAAAACTAATACCAAGAAAAAATAGGTTGGCATTAGATGTTGACATGATCCTAAAACTCTGCCGTCATATGCCAAAGGGTTTCCTGGACTCAAATTTGCATAAAACCCTTATTTTCAGGAGGATATTTTCTTACAATTTCAACTCAAATGTATGTATGAGGCAACTGTCCCAGCTTGGGCTTGCTATGTAGGTGGGTTATTGCTCAAGAGTGAAGGGAAAAGTAGCAATCAGCTGAGGCAAGTGAAAATGAGCAGGAGTAAGATCATATTCCGTGACAGAATTATGCTTTGCAAGCCCAAGCGCAGAGTTTCAAGTTTCACACAGTTCAAAGGGACATGATCTCAAATACGAAGGAGTCAAGGTTCATTCTCAAACAAAGCAGCCAGAACATGACGGGCTACTTTTATAGTCCTGTTTTGTCCCAATAAGGGCCATTTTCCATACCTATGAAAGAATAACAAACTGAGTCCTAAACTTTGACCCCATTCTTTAACATAAAATATGTTTCTATTGTACCCAGGCAAATGATCAAAAAGTCATTTGTCACAGCCCCTCAGAGGCTCCTTAAATACATTAATCTTTGCCAATGTCTTGCAAACTTTAATTCACACATTCCAATTATACACCCTTTCACCAACTGGGAGTTGGCCTGCTCTAGGCAGAAGGCAGAAGTGTTTTCCCAATTAAGCTTTCCTAGGCCTGGGTTTTTGAGGTCTTGAGATACGTTGTGGGAATCTTCCCACTCTGAATCATCATTAATCATGCCTACGAAATGCAATATTTTTCAGGGAACACTGACCCTCATTGTCAAAGGACTCATTTTTAAATTGGAGGCAGGGAAGGAGAGGAAATGGAATCTACTGTAATTCTCTTACATTCTCTCGGAATACCTGGTGTCTCAGACGATCTCCAGAGAGCCCTCGATGTCCTTCTCCACAACCATAGGCACATCCCAAAGACTTCACTATTTTAATGAGCATGGTCAGAGCAAGCCTATGGTTGCTTACAGGTGTACTTTCATCCTAGAAAAGTCACAAAGCCCTTTTGGTACTGCCATTCCATTTTGTGATTAAACCGAGTTTTATGTTTTATGGTGAGCATGTACAACTTGAAAAACAGAATTGTCAAGGGCTCAACAAACAAGTTAACCTTTCTAAAATCCAGATTGCCTTTTAAAAGAAAGAAAAATGTGCATTTTGATCATCCTCTAGTGCTAAAGGATATAAATGTAGGCCTCTTGATTAGAAAACATGCTTACTGTATCCTTTGCAGACTATTAGAACCACCTAGAGAGACAATGGGGACTATCAGTGATGAAGGCAAATAGATTTTCCCGGAAGCTACCCTCATCATCAGGTTTCTGATAGTACCGCCAGGCAATGATTATTGCTAAATTTCTGGAACTGATAAAAGTCTGGAACTTTGAAATCACATGGCAACTTCTGACATTTTTAAGGGACTTTCTAATTTTATATTTTCACTGTATTGTAATACTCACGCACCAGCAAAGTGAGAATATAAAGAAATTTGTCAACATTCAGCTTGTTTCTTCCTTTGCAGGTAAATATGAAGCTTTCCTGAGATGAATAATCAGAATGATTATCATCCTCTCTTTTGCCCCATTTAATCCTTGCTGTTAGTGAAGGACACAGCTTCCAGAAAAAATGAACTTCTGTGAATTATCTCCAAAGAGGCAGAAGGATCCTAATAATTTCCCTTTCTATATCGGTTTACTGTGCAGAACAAAGGAAATAATGGATAAGCATTGTTCTGTAAATGGTGAAGTGGTCTTCCATTGTCATGTGGAACAGGTGGCTAAGCAAATGATATCACACACTGAAAGTACTCCAGTGTGGGTAGGGAGTGAAAGAGATGGTGTTACCAAGACGTCATCCATGATACAGAAAGGTAGACTCCCCTCCCCTAAAAAGTTACGCCATTGGTCCTCCTTTTCTAATCTACAGCCTCATGTAGTGGATGCAGTGCTGAGATGCCCCCTGCAAAACTGAGCATTCTCTAAGCCTGGAAGTGTTGCTGGCTGACAGCTCTCTACTGAGATCCTAACTGGCCATTGCTCTTAGCTAAAGGAAAGTTGCTTCACCTAAGGTTAATGCTCTTCCTGGTAGCACTCTGCTTCCAATGGCTGGTCAAAGGCATAATGCAGGTTTAGGGGTATAAATGTGGGCTCCTTTTCTCCACCTGGAGATTACTTTTGAGGAGTCATCCTTGCTTTAGAGCTCTCCGTGTGATGAGCTGAAGTTTGTTACAACTACATTGTAGTTCAACTTCTCTCTCTACCTCATCCTGCTTCTTTTACAACCTCACAGTTGTTGATCCTGAGAGGCCGCCTCAGGAAACTTCATGCACACACATCTCCACATCTCAGTCCATTTCCTGGGCACTCTGTATATCAGACTGTTGCAAATGGAAGACTCAGAAATTATCAATAGAAACTTACTAACTTATTTACTATATATACAGCAATTCAGAAATGTTTGGATTCACATCTTAGCTCCATAACCTTGGGCCAGCCACTTAACCACTGTGTGCCCTACAAAATGGGAATCATGATAATATATACATATTTTATATTTATTTTATATGTATTTATATGTATTATATACATAATTATATATATACATAATTATATATTATACATATATGTATATATATAAATTTCTAGGTGTGGGACACTGCTCTCTTTTGAGACTACTTTGTGCAAATTAGAAAAGGCATTCCTGTGGGTAGATGAGTTAGAAAAAGATGAGCCCTTTTAGTAGATGCATCTCTTGGTTGAACAGCTCAGTGACCAGAGTATAGGCTGGATCTCAGTCCTTCTTGACTCAGCCTTAGCCACGAGCCCTTGTGTGGTGTACCGACTGTACAGCTAAAGGCAGTAAGTAGTGCCTCAGTAAAGTTCACCCTGGGTAGGGCCTGATTTGGAAGATAGGTTTACACCCATTTTTAGATTACTGTATGTTCCTTTAAAAAAAAAAATCCCTAGCTCCAAAAGCTCTTAGTAAATATCTATTCAGGTTTGGCTTTCTTTACACCTTCAG
The DNA here is from genome assembly GCF_002288905.1 of Enhydra lutris kenyoni. Lineage (NCBI taxonomy): Eukaryota > Metazoa > Chordata > Mammalia > Carnivora > Mustelidae > Enhydra > Enhydra lutris. The sequence goes on along the minus strand of NW_019154085.1, from coordinate 20,825,444 downwards.
ATGTCCTTAGGATTTAGGTTCCTCTTACAGGAGACATTCAGAAAAATGTACCAAGCTACAGACAGAAATCAGGACAGATATTAAATAACATTTCAAGCTCTCAGTATTAGTTAGTGACATATATAGAAATAGAATTAGATCTTCCTTTCTGAATTAATAAATTCCCCATGCTTCTGGTATTACTACACTGTAAAATTAGATAAACTCTCAGATTCTACAGAAAATACAGAGATTTAGGGCAGAAGAGACCTGTGTGAATTAGAAATACATGTACTTAACCTACGGTTAGGTTTTATTTTATAAATTATTTGTTTTACAAAGAGTACTTTTTTCCAGAACTAACTATGAAACATTGATTACTTGGTGGTTGTTTTGAAGACTACATATCTGACTTCAAAAAATTCCATCTAACCAAGAGTGATAACTTCTGTTCAAATACTGTTTACATTATCAAGTATCTAGGATACTAACTGGATTTTAAATTGGCAAGAGACTTGCAAGTCTACAAAAAGAAATCATATGCAGATACCAATTGGGTAAAATTTTAGAACTAAAAGTAAAAATATAATACTAATAATGACCTCAGAAATTCTTAAGATACATAACAAAGCCCTCTTTAATTTAGTTGAACTATCTAAGCTTTAATAATAAAAACCTATCAAAATTCCATAACTCTTATTTTTTTCTATTTTTCCTTGAATATTATATTGGATAAAATACCATCTATTATCTCTTTGAGTAGCCAGCTTATATTGAAAGATAAAACATGGACATTTAGTAAGAGTGAGATCTGAGGATTTTTGGATTATCTTCAGCAATGTATGAAGAGGTAAGAAGTTGGCAACCTTAAGCACTGGAAGATACTGTCAGAATTGGAAAATACACTCGGGATGCTTGGGTAGCTCAGTCAATTAAGAGTCTTCATTTGGCTCAGATCATGATCCCAGAGTCCTGGGATCAAGTCCCCATCAGGCTCCGGCTTGACATTCAAGCAGTGTAAGAGCTAATTTCCTGGTCATGTTATTTCTTTAGGGTAGTATCTCAGTTATACTATATGGCCATCACTCACAGTCTGTCACGAATACCATTTCTCAAGATTTTCAGGGTCTGACCAGTGAAGAGCCTGCTTCTCCCTTTGCCCACTGCTCCCCCTGCTTGTGCTCTCTCTCTGACAAATAAATAAATAAAATCTTAAAAAAAAGAATTGGAAAATACACATTTATGATTAAGTCAGAGGAAGAAAATCCTAAAGAAAGGGTTCAGGAACCCAAGAATATTGGGAAAGAATATTTGGATGAGAGACCTAAAATATTAGGAAGATAGTAGAAAATGAGATGAAGAAACACAGATGATCGATGCACATTAAAAATGGATCAAGTAGGATTAGAAAAAGATAGAGAAGAAATTATAAGAGGAAGGAGCACCACAACACTTATTCAGATGGACAATTCACAGTTTAGATAATTATGTAGATGGTAGAACTCTGCACACGTCATCTTACACCTGTAAACACTTGACCTGATATGTACATCCTGACATCAGATATTCAAATCTTCTGTTGATTTCAATTTGTTAACAGTATTTTCCAACAAAAACCCTGAACTGAAATCAGTGTAAGTTATGTGAATTCAAACTATGGTAACTCTTTTTTCTTTCTTTCTCTCTCTCTCTCTTTTTTTTTTTAAAGTAGGCTCCATGCCCACCATGGCACTGAGGAGCCCAATGTGGGGCTTGAAATCACAACGCTGAGATCAAGACCTGATGAAATCAAGAATAGGACACTCAGCTGACTGAGCCCCCTGAGAGCCCCAAGCTATGGTATTTATTTAGAACCCAAAGTAAAGGAAAAAACTAATTTTTGGCATTAAGTGCAGAGATCATAAATGAGGTATTGCCAAGGCAAAGGGAATTAAATTCAGGAATTATCAATAATAAGAAAGCTAAAAACATAAGTTGTGAAACACTGAGACATGAGAGCACCAAGACTAGTCTTTGAAAGCTACCAATTAGCTGAACAAAATTCTTCACTTTCTTCAACAGTGATCGAAATTGGCTGCCCAAAAAATGTGTTCCTTAGATCAAGAGAAAAAAAATCATCTTGAAGAAAAATTATACAGCTTGTTATGGACTGAATATATTTTTCCCAAATTCACATGTTGAAGCATTAACCTTCAATGTGATGGTGTTTGAAGATGTGGCTTTTGGGAGGTAATTAGGATTAGATGATTTCATGAGAGTGGGGCTCTAGTTTGATGAGATCAGTATCCTTATAAGAATGGACACCAGAGGACTCTCTCTCTCTCCTTCTCTCTCTCTCTCTCTCTGTGTGTACAGAAAAAAAGAGGCCATGTGAGTATACAGCAAGATGGCAGCCACCTATAACCCAAGAGAAGAAGCTTCAGAAGCCTCGCTGGCACCTTCATCTTGATCTTCCCAGCCTCCAGAAACGTGAGAAGATAATTTATGTTGTTTAATTCACCCAATCTATGGTATTTTGTTATGGCATTCTGAGAAGAAAAGAGTCCTTGATTTGGTCAGACCCTGAAAAACTTGAGAAAGAGGCTATTCTTGACAGACTGTGAGTGATGGTCATATAGTATAACTGAGATACTACCCTAAAGGAATAACATGACCAGGAAATTAGCTCTAACACTGCTTGAATGTCAATGGTTTTTGAATTGAGAATACCATTTCATCTAACCATTTCTACTAATGCCTGGTGAGAACCCACTGAAGAGATTTCTAGGCTCACGACTTTCTTTAGGGACTAGTTGTAATCAAATTCTTGGCAAGCAAGCACTGGAAAGAAATTAGGGGCAACATTTCATGAGAACACAGAAGGTGGTTCACTCATACCTTCTCTTGGTTCTTATCATTCTTCTCATAAGGTCCACCTCCGCCGCCTCCTCCTCCTCCTCCTCCATCACCTCCTCCACTGCCTCCATCTCCACCTCCTTCTTCTCCTCCACCATCTCCAGCTCCACTAACTGAAGGGCCCCCGAATCCACAGGGTGAACTTCCAGATACACCTTTGAACTGGAAGGTTCCCTCACTGGCTCTTTTTTCTGTAGTTTCATGTTCCTTGTTTTCACTCTTTTTTCTGTTCTTTTCTACACAAGGCACCACACCAAGTTGAAGCAAACATTCTACAATGTTTAGTGCTACATCACAGATGCGAGAACTGATGTCATGATTCAGGACAAGATAAACAGCCTTCAGAACCACCTGGAGGGAAAGAAAAAGATGAACAGAAGGTGATTAGTTTGCCTGAACTATCTCTCCCTACATAGATTTTGTTATTCTGTTTAATACATTTCTTTTAGGCTCTTCTATGTACTTAAGCATAAATAATTGAGGTAATTTTCAAATGTGCCTATTTAAATTGCACTGGGACCTTGTGTATGTGCTTAACTTAAGCATAAGTCACCCAAAGACATAAAACGTATGTATAAAAAGAAAATATTGTGTATTATCTCACTGAAGTATTCCAAAAGTTATCATAATACTGTTAATAGGGATACTGAAGAACAGTGAATTAATGGGACCATAATTTTTCACCTAAATGGAAACAGGTTCAACTGATTTTTTAAATCAAAGGGTTTTAATCCTCTGCCTTTCACTTTCTCTCATAATAGATAAAAAACAATGATTCCCACATCCACATAATCAAGAAACATTTAGGCATTCACAATTGTATCATTACTTACACCTCAATTTTAAATGCAAAATATTTGCATGTTTAAATTATGTCTTTTCATTGATTTTAATATATTAAATTATTTGCTGAGCCCATTTTCTAATATGAAATAAAAAATTTTGTGAAATATAATTGTAAACTATAACAACCCTTTCATTTGCTAATAACTATAATCAAGACAGGCATTCTTGAGAATGCAAGTTTAAATCTTTTAATGGGGTTCTATTCATTTTCCCTTGCTACCCAGGAGGTTTGCAGTCATGTTGCTTGTATAATAAAAGAAAATAAACTGAGAACTTTTTACTCTTATTCTAGAGAAACGAGACTTAGCCCATACTCATTTATGTGTATTTTACATAAGCATATTCAGGATTTGCTAATGTTTTTGGATTATAAAAATATTCTGAGGTCAGATCACATCGAATGTAATGCTTGAAAAAAAATAAAAAGGGAAAGTTGCCTAAGTGATGGTTGACACATTTGTGAAATTTTTTATATGGGTAGCCTTTTCATTTTAAGGTTCAACATTGCTAAGAATCTATTTTATAGCATTATAAAAACTGGATCAAAGAGTCATTATCTTTCAAGCTTTGGTAAGAGAAATTCTTGCTTCTTACTGAAAGATCAAGCATGCCATTCTTGTGGACAAAGTTATTCGTCCCATCGATATGTTCCGTGTCCTCTAAGTAGCTGTAGTTTATGCAGGAGTCTGTGAGGCTTCGGGGCAGATTCGCACATGCCAAGGGTTCATGTGGCATCTCCGGGATAGGCACCTGGTTGCAGAGCTTCCTCATATGCTCACTGAAAAAGTCTGCGTAGCCTACGTTGAACGATGCCAAGGTGGTGTTGAAGGTTGCAACTGTGATTGTGGAGATCTGGGATCGCACTAATAAAAAGAAAGCAATGTCTTAATTTTCCCCATATTAGCTCGTAACAGGCAGTTACACTCTCATGGTCACAATCAGAGCTGAGGCTGTTGTAGATGTTTGACGTGCAGTCTCAAAGCTATTCTAAATTCCCACAAAATTGCCTTGGGTCAAAGCCATGTGACATCTGGCAAAAATGAAAGTTATAGAAAATGTGAATTCCAACTGGCTTCCTTAAGACCCGGGCTAGAGTTTAACTTTTGTTTAACAGGTGGATTTTACCCATTCTTAAATGGCAGATCCTACTGATATAGTAGCATCTATGCATATTCAGGATTTACTAATGCTTTTAGCAACTGGTTTAGTTGAAGTATTTCCCCACAAGTTTGTGGCTGGTAAAATATTTGGTTTTATCTAGCATACTTAAGCAACAGCAAATAAGGAAGGCTTTTTTCTCCTTTGTTCAAGAGTAATGGAACACAAATTTGTGGTGGAAGTAACTGGTATCATCAAATACTTGACACATACTCCAGGGAAAAGAGGGCTTCAATTTCTGCTTGTAGGTTAAGAGTAAAGAATAAGAGACCAATTTGGCTTCCACCCAGACACACATGTTTTCTCCACATGAAGCATATAAAGCACTTATTTGAAATAGCAGCTGTCTGAAAAAGGAATCCATAGCCCTGGAAGGCAGTGACTTTCCTCTCATTGAAGGTAGCTAAGACCTTTCGAGGGACATCATACATGGGACCGTGGTACTGAATATAACTGTCTTCTAATTCTCTTCTAGCCCCATGGGTCTATGACCTTTTGAAAACAAAGATGAATGGCTTCCTTCCTCTCTGAGAGGTATGGTGTTTGCAGTGTGCCATCAAATAGCTTTTGCTACAAAGGAAATCCCAAGAATGGCTCACAAATAAATGTAATACATTAAATGTAATACATGAATGCAAGTTTTTAAAAAGTAGAAGGAGCCAGATTGCAATGAAAATGGAATATGGAGTAAAAACAGGAAACAGGAAAAGGAACCTGAACTCCCGCTTGCAGGTGCCGCCTCCGACCCACCTTCCTTGACAGTGTTTTCTCCGTGGCTGTTGGAGTGATCTGGCAGGTCACTCACCAGGGTGTGGTGGGAGTGGGAGTGCCTGGCACTCAGGCTCTCCATCTCCGTGGCTGCATCTGAACTGCCCCGCCGGGTAAATTTCCCTGAGATGGACAAGAGCACCACGAGAGAATTTAAAAATGAAAGATTCTCTGCTGAGATGTTGTCTTTCCAAAGGACAGCAGGGAGGATAAAGGGACATTAGGAAGTGCCTGAGGCACAGCCAAGTAGCAGACATTGGACTTGTTCTAGGAATAGTCAGGGTCAAGATGATGGATGAAGTTGTCTGTCGTAAGATCAGCCCCAATCTAAGCCAAATGTTAGAAACCATATATGGAGTCCCAGAAAGCTCTGTTTCTGAATTTAAGCTGGCTTTCTAAATATGCCATCCAGGAAGGGGGGAGAAGCTTCTTTTACTTTTCTTTATATTTTCCTTTTCTAATATCCAAATTAAAGTCGTTTTTGGAATCACGATGAATCCTAATGCACAAGACCCTTTAAGGCCATGTTTCCACATCTAAAGTCCCTAAGAAATAGGGCCATTACCTGCCTAATTATACACAGTTCTTCCATATTTAATTAAATTATCTGCATTCCTTTGGTACTAGAAGCTAGCATCTGGGCCCACATTTCTTGACTAAACTGTTCAAGAAAGATGCAGATTTGCCCCGGAGCCCTAGATCCAGATTTCTAAACAGGTCACTCAAGCTCTGCCCTACTTTGAAAACTCCTTGTGGTCACCTAAAATGGTGGTTTGCCAGCCTCCTTTTTCAATGCCTCGCCTGTCTTCACCAAGCCCAGAGAAACTTCCGAAGGAGAATGTGCTTCGGGTGGGGGATACATCCAGGTGGTCCTCGTGAAGCAGGAATGGCACCCCCATTCTTCGGGGCCTCCTCTTCCCTGTGTGGTGGAATGGGATAGAGCCTTTCCTCTCTCGGTCTTCTTTGCGACTCTTGAACTATGAGGATGAGAGGTAAAGGATTAGGCACAGCACAAATAATAATAATCTGCAGTAAAATACAGGAATGCTCCAGGAAGAAGAGACCAGAAAGTCAATGAGTATCATCCAATAGAGATGGGTAAAATTTCCATAATGCGTTAAAAGAGCGAAAGACACAAAACAAAATGTAACATATTCCCTGGGTCTTTCTGCTAGCTTGTGTTGTCACTGGACCAGTGGGATCAGCATCAATTGGGAAACTGTTAGAAATACAAATTGTTAGGTTCAACTCCAAATAAACTAGATTAGAAACCTTGAAGGTAAGATCCAGCAGTTGTGTTTTTTTTTTTTTTTTAAGATTTTTATTTATTTGACAGAGAGAAACACAGAGAGGAAACACAAACAGAGGGAATGGGAGAAGGAGAAGCAGGCTTCCCACCTAGCAGGGAGCCTCATGTGGGGCTTGAACCTAGGACCCTGGGATCATGACCTGAGCAGAAGGCAGACGCTTAACGACTGAGCCACCCAGGTGCCCCATCAGCAGTTGTGTTTTAATAAGCCCTGTAGGTAATTCTGATAAATGCTAAAATTTGAGAACCATAGGTTAGAGTATAGGATTCTAGATTCACCACTTGAACCAGCCAGTTATTATCTGTTTCATTTTTCCAGATTGAAATCAATTTTTCCAGCCAGACAACTTCAAGTGTGTGCCACTGTCCATAAAGTCAGAAGATACAAAGCATGAATTGGTACAAACCCATTACTCCTGTCAAACAAGTTCAAAATCCAGTAGAAATAAGAGTTAAGAATTTCTTGAGAAGCTTTTAAAATATACCAATGTCTGGGTCTAACCTGCGGCAATTCTGACCTAATTGGTTTGGGTGCGGGTCTGGGCACAGCAATTTTTTTTATGTCTCCCCAGAGATTCTCATGTGTAGTCAGTACTGAAAACTTATTCCCCTGGATTACTGACATTTTTAGAAAAACTGCAGCCATTGTCTATCATTACATTATCAATGAAGGTAGACATGACTGCTTGTATAGCAACACTCTGAGCTCATATGTAAGTTAACAATATGTTCTGTGTCTTTCATGAACACAGCTGAACTAATCATTTTGAAAAATAGAAAATGAAGCTACTACACATACATTATTCTACACATTATATCCTAGCTGATTGGTTCCATATATTTACAAAAAGAGAGATGGAATGGTAGATTCATAAAGGCATGACCTAGCTTGAACAAGACCTGGTTTTGAGTTTGGACTCAACCTTTCACAAACTGCTAAAATTTCTAAGGCTTAGCTCCTTTCTTTTTTGAGAATAATTAACATTCATTGAGTACTAACTAAGTGCCAGGCACAGGGAGGAATTTACAGGTATTATCTTAATCCTCATAACCTTTTGAAGTAAGTATGTTATGTATCCAATTTACAAATGAAGGAACTGATACTTAGTATCGTTTGACCAGGATCACAGAGGTTGAAGGTGGCAGAGCAAGAATTTGAACACTGGTTAGGTGACTCCCAAGTGTACACTTGACTCTGCTTTTAATTTCTCATTTTTAGAGGTCTAATGATGCATAGTAAATGTTTATTGAATGGAAACCTATGAGATGGCCTATAAAAAGTTGTGAGGGTAGAAAATTTAGTGATTTGTTGTAAGGATTTACTACTTTATTTACAGAGTTTTGTTTGTTTTGTTGTCTTTAAACTAGAGATGACCTCAAGAATAAATGTTCCATGATGATCCCATCACTCTGAATAAGACTTCAGTAAGGCTCATTTTCTTAGGTGCAAAATGTAGAAATTTAGAATCTCATTGGATTAAATGAGAACCATTTATATAAAATCCTTGATAAAATGAGAGGAACCGTACAAATATAAGTCGCTATCATGGCTACCACAACTATTTTCACTACCACTGAAAGCACTCTACACACTTCATCAGAATTGAGCTTGGTAACATTAAGAATGGGAAACATTCATGCATACAGAGGGACTCACACAAGGTCATGCTGCAAACCAGTGCTATAAGTGGGGGCTGACTTCTCTCCTCAATGTTCCTTTCCCAGCCTTACCCATTCTGTAGCATGACCTCATATCCTACTGATTTTTTTTTCCAAGTACCAAAATATTATAGAGCTTAAATGGTTCTACTCACCTTCTTAAAAATGTTCATGCCAAGGTCTGAAGAAAGATCTGGGACTGCAGACCTACGTAAATTGGTCAACGAAACCTTAGAAAAGGCCTCAGGGCTAAGAGATTTTTCCTCTTCATTACACTTCATGGTGAGGTCCTTAATAGACAATAAAGGCAACTTCACAATCAAGGACTTAGGGCTTTATATCCAAAGACTTTTCTTATTGAGATGTCATATTTTTAATAGGGGTGTGCCTAATGTTTTGATATCTATGAACTGTTTAACTTGTAGTTCTAGACTTTTAGAATCCATATCCTGCTTTGGAGGAGATATGTTATATATTAACTGTAACCCCTGTTTGGAGTTTTTAACAGTGAGAACATGAAGCTTCATATTTGGGAAAGCCAAGAAAGGTATCTCGTTTTCTCGTTCCATTAAAAAAAAGTTTTTCTGTTTAATGGTTCACCAAAAGAGATTTTTATTTTGGGCAGAATCATCTACTACTAAAACAGAATATCTCTCTTTTTCACTCTAATATTGCTCATGTTTACTTTCAGAATATATAGACATTTTCAGATATAGCCAATTCATAATTAATTAAACCAAACAACTGGGACACACTGCAAATCACCATTTTTCTCTACATATCCAACACACATGGTATCAATGAGAAAGAGGGAAAGAAAAAGTGTTCAAGCCGGTATTAGCACATTCATTTATCAAAAAGTGATTTTCAGGGGGATGTCATCAAATCAGGATATAGTCAGTTTATTTTTCCAAACATCTATAATAAATAGGAAGACTATATGTCCAAAGGAAATATTTCTAATTATGATATTGAGGTGCTAAAAATTTTGAGCTATGCAAAAGAAGGTAAACCATGTTCAGTAAAATGCTAGTGTCACACATTTCATGATATCAGTAATCAACAGTTGTATGAGAGAACTATCTATTGACTAGCACTTCAGTTGGGAAATTTTCCATTATTCTGGATCAACAGAGCCTAAACTCTAGATTAGTGTGAGTTAGAGGTATTTAGATACCCTTCTTTGAATGGTAAATTAAATGCTAAGAAAGAACCCAAATTATCTAGCAATAAAAGATAAAAGGGAAAGGATAATAATATCAGAGTAACCCACTAATAAGTAGTCAGCACTGGAATAAAGAGATGGATGAATAGGAGAAAAAAAGAATCTGTTATGGCCAAAGTTGTTGATTCAAAAGACAATGCACTGAGTTTCTCTTACTTGGGTTTTGTGGGTGTTCACTAGTGAGGGAGCTGCTGCCACCATCGAGCTGCTCCTGGGTCTGGGCAAGAGAGGAATATCTGGCTCTGGAGGCTTTTCAGGCTTCTCTTCCAACATATGCCGCAGCCTTTGTAGATAATACATCAGAGACCACTGAGTGCCTTCCTCAGACCAGTGGGGCTGGAGTAGGCAGCGAAGAACAGCAACGTCAAAGTAGGTGGCATAGCGGGACCTTTGGCATGGAGGTATCACAAGAGAGGCTCTGTTTCCAATGACAGAAAGATGATTATATTGGCAAACATCCCAAGGGGTGACACAACATGGTTTATAGCTTTACTTTTCTCATTTGTTTACTTATTCATCCACTTATCTTTTGTGTAGTTTACTCTACTATACCCACAACTGGTCCCACTCATTTCACTTTTGCTAGATACTTCCCAGAAGTAGAGAGGTTAGAAAGAGTTTTGAAGGGTAACTAGGAATCAGCTAGGCTAAGTTGAGGGTGGGGCAGGAGGGTAGATCAGCATTTCGGTCAGAGGAAACCATGCCTACAAATGTGGAGTTAGAAGAAGTCATGAGTTTTGAGTAGGTGGGGGAGAGTAAGCAACTGGTATTAGTTGGTGAGTAATTTGGGTGGTGGGTGTTGAGGAGAATCTATAGAAATAAATGAGTTTCAGATCGTGATGTTCCTTTTATACAATGTTATCAGTTTGGTTTTTTTCTTTAACCTTGATAGAAATGGGAATATTTGTGTACCTTATTGGCTATCTTAATCAATTATTGGTGTTAATACCATGTAAAATAACCAAAGAACCTGCAAAGTACTAAATAAGCAGAAGTTATATTATGAAGAAAATTTTCAAAATTTTGAAATCATTTTGAGAACTCTATATATTCATATAAAATAGCAAAACTAATTTGAAAAAAATCTCAAGGTTCTGAAATTTTATTACTCAATTTAAACACATGATATAGTTACTATTTAGTGTTTAACTTAATTACACTATAAAATAGATTTAAACAATTATTAAATATACTACATCATCCTAGGTACCTTAGGGGATGTGAAGATATAGAAGTTTAACTTCTTCATCTTGAGTAACATATGGTCCAGGGAATGATAGCTAGCCAATAAATAACAAATTATAAACTGAGAGCTCCTAAGATCCAAAATGAAACCTTAAATCTAAAATCTAAACTTAACTCCCAAACCCAGTTTCTTCCCGAGTTAGGGTATGCAAAAGGGAAATTTTTGTACCCTGCTATCAACTAGCAAATGGCACAGCCCACACATGAAGAATTTGAAAAAAAAAAAAAAAAATGCAACCATTAAGAAGTGACAAGATTTCCTGAATTTTCCAGACCATATTTTTTGAACTGAAGGTTATGGCTCTTGATTGGTTCAAGAAATTAATTCAGAAGTATATGACTACTATTGAGGGGAGGAGGCAAGATGGCGAAGTAGCAGGCTGAGACTACTTCAGGTAGCGGGAGATCAGCTAGATAGCTTATCTAAAGATTGCAAACACCTACAAATCCAACGGGAGATCGAAGAGAAGAAGAACAGCAACTCTAGAAACAGAAAATCAACCACTTTCTGAAAGGTAGGACTGGCGGAGAAGTGAATCCAAAGCGACGGGAAGATAGACCGCGGGGGGAGGGGCCGGCTCCCGGCAAGCGGCGGAGCAACGGAGCACAAAATCGGGACTTTTAAAAGTCTGTTCCGCTGAGGGACATCGCTCCAGAGGCTTAACCGGGGTGAAGCCCACGCGGGGTCAGCGTGGCCTCAGGTCCCGCAGGGTCACAGAAGGATCGGGGGTGTCTGAGTGTCGCAGAGCTTACAGGTATTAGAACAGGGAAGCCGGCTACAGAGACAGAGCCGAGGAGTGAGCTCTAAGCTCTGGGTTACCTTGAAGCGGTCGCAGGCTCGGTCAGCTCGGAGTGCGGCCAGAGGCAGGGTGATGGGAGTAAATCGGCGCTGTTCTCTGAGGGCACACTGAGGAGTGGGGCCCGGGCTCTCGGCTCCTCTGGGCCGGAGACCGGGAGGCCGCCATCTTCATTCCCGCCCTCCGGAACTCTACGGAAAGCGCTCAGGGAACTAAAGCTCCCGAAAGCAAACCCAAGCGGATTACTCAGCCCGGCCCCGGGTAAGGGCGGTGCAACTCCGCCCGGGGCAAAGACACTTGAGAATCACCACAACAGGCCCCTCCCCCAGAAGATCAACAAGAAGCCCAGCCAGCACCAAGTTCACCTACCAAGGAGTGTAGTTTCAATACCAAGGAGAGCAGCGGAATTCCAGAGGAGGAGAAAGCAAAGCACGGAACTCATGGCTTTCTCCCCATGATTCTTTAGCCTTGCAGTTAATTTTTTTTTCTTTTTCAATTTTTTTTTCTCTTCTTCTGCCAAATTTTTTTTAACTTTTACCCTTTTCTTTTTTAACGTTTTTTAACTAGTTTATCTAATATACATATATTTTTTTCTTTTTTAATATTTTTTCTTTATTCGTTTTCTTTTTTTAATTGTTTTTGTTTTTTGTTTTTTCTTTCTGAACCTCTTTCTGAACCTTTCTCCCCCCTCACGATTTGGGATCTCTTCTGATTTGGTTAAAGCATATTTTCCTGGGGTTGTTGCCACCTTTTTAGTATTTTACTTGCTTGTTCATATACTCTTATCTGGACAAAATGACAAGGCAGAAAAATTCACTACAAAAAAAAAAAAACAAGAGTCAGTACCAAAGGCTAGGGATCTAATCAATACAGACATTGGTAATATGTCAGATCTAGAGTTCAGAATGACGATTCTCAAGGTTCTAGCTGGGCTCAAAAAAGGCATGGAAGATATTAGAGAAATCCCCTCCGGACAGTTAAAAGCCCTTTCTGGAGAAATAAAAGAACTAAAATCTAACCAAGTTGAAATCAAAAAAGCTATTAATGAGGTGCAATAAAAAATGGAGGCTCTCACTGCTAGGATAAATGAGGCAGAAGAAAGAATTAGCGATATAGAAGACCAAATGACAGAGAATAAAGAAGCTGAGCAAAAGAGGGACAAACAGCTACTGGACCACGAGGGGAGAATTTGAGAGATAAGTGACACCATAAGATGAAACAACATTAAAATAATTGGGATTCCAGAAGAAGAGGAAACAGAGAGGGGAGCAGAAGGTATATTGGAGAGAATTATTGGAGAGAATTTCCCCAATATGGCAAAGGGAACAAGAATCAAAATCCAGGAGGTTCAGAGAACCCCCCTCAAAATCAATAAGAATAGGTCCACACCCCGTCACCTAATAGTAAAATTTACAAGTCTTAGTGACAAAGAGAAGATCCTGAAAGCAGCCCGGGAAAAGAAGTCTGTAACGTATAATGGTAAAAATATTAGATTGGCAGCAGACTTATCCACAGAGACCTGGCAGGCCAGAAAGAGCTGGCATGATATATTCAGAGTACTAAATGAGAAAAACATGCAGCCAAGAATACTATATCCAGCTAGGCTATCATTGAAAATAGAAGGAGAGATTAAAAGCTTCCAGGACAAACAAAAACTGAAAGAATTTGCAAACACCAAACCAGCTCTACAGGAAATATTGAAAGGGGTCCTCTAAGCAAAGAGAGACCCTAAAAGTAGTAGATCAGAAAGAAACAGAGACAATATACAGTAACAGTCACCTTACAGGCAATACAATGGCACTAAATTCATATCTCTCAATAGTTACCCTGAATGTTAATGGGCTAAATGCCCCAATCAAAAGACGCAGGGTATCGGAATGGATAAAAAAACAAAACCCATCTATATGTTGCCTACAAGAAACTCATTTTAAACCCGAAGTCACCTCCAGATTTAAAGTGAGGGGGTGGAAAAGAATTTACCATGCTAATGGACATCAGAAGAAAGCAGGAGGAGTGGAAATTCTTATATCAGATCAATTAAATTTTAAGCCAAAGACTATAATAAGAGATGAGGAAGGACACTATATCATACTCAAAGGATCTGTCCAACAAGAAGATCTAACAATTTTAAATATCTATGCCCCTAACGTGGGAGCAGCCAACTATATAAACCAATTAATAACAAAATCAAAGAAACACATCAACAATAATATGATAATAGTAGGGGACTTTAACACTCCCCTCACTGAAATGGACAGATCATCCAAGCAAAAGATCAACAAGGAAATCAAGGCCTTAAATGACACACTGGACCAGATGGACATCACAGATATATTCAGAACATTCCATCCCAAAGCAACAGAATACACATTTTCTCTAGTGCACATGGAACATTCTCCAGAATAGATCACATCCTCGGTCCTAAATCAGGTCTCAACTGGTATCAAAAGATTGGGATCATTCCCTGCATATTTTCAGACCACAATGCTCTGAAGCTAGAACTCAATCACAAGAAGAAATTTGGAAAGAACCCAAATACATGGAGACAACATCCTTTTAAAGAATGAATGGGTCAACCAGGAAATTAAAGAAGAATTGAAAAAATTCATGGAAACAAATGATAATGAAAACACAACGGTTCAGAATCTGTGGGACACAACAAAGGCAGTCCTGAGAGGAAAATATATAGCGGTACAAGCCTTTCTCAAGAAACAAGAAAGGTCTCAGGTACACAACCTAACCCTACACCTAAAGGAGCTGGAGAAAGAACAAGAAAGAAACCCTAAACCCAGCAGGAGAAGAGAAATCTTAAAGATCAGAGCAGAAATCAATGAAATAGAAACCAAAAAAACAATAGAACAAATCAACGAAACTAGGAGCTGGTTCTTTGAAAGAATTAATAAGATTGATAAACCCCTGGCCAGACTTATCAAAAAGAAAAGAGAAAGGACCCAAATAAATAAAATCATGAATGAAAGAGGAGAGATCACAACTAACACCAAAGAAATACAGACAACTATAAGAACATACTATGAGCAACTCTACACCAACAAGTTTGACAATCTGGAAGAAATGGATGCATTCCTAGAGACATATAAACTACCATAACTGAACCAGGAAGAAATAGAAAGCCTGAACAGACACATAACCAGTAAGGAGATTGAAACAGTCATCAAAAATCTCCAAACAAACAAAAGCCCAGGGCCAGACAGCTTCCCGGGGGAATTCTACCAAACATTTAAAGAAGAACTAATTCCTATTCTCCTGAAACTGTTCCAAAAAATAGAAATGGAAGGAAAACTTCCAAACTCATTTTATGAGGCCAGCATCACCTTGATCCCAAAACCACACAAGGATCCCATCAAAAAAGAGAACTATAGACCAATATCCTTGATGAACACAGATGCGAAAATTCTCACCAAAATACTAGCCAATAGGATTCAACAATACATTAAAAGGATTATTCACCACGACCAAGTGGGATTTATTCCAGGGCTGCAAGGTTGGTTCAACATCCACAAATCAATCAATGTGATACAACACATTAATAAAAGAAAGAACAAGAGCCATATGATACTCTCCATAGATGCTGAAAAAGCATTTGACAAAGTACAGCATCCATTCCTGATCAAAACTCTCCAAAGTGTAGGGATAGAGGGCACATACCTCAATAGTATCAAAGCCATCTATGAAAAACCCACCGCAAATATCATTCTCAATGGAGAAAAACTGAAAGCTTTTCCACTAAGGTCAGGAACACGGCAGGGATGTCCGTTATCACCACTGCTATTCAACATAGTACTAGAAGTCCTAGCCTCAGCAATCAGACAACAAAAGGAAATTAAAGGCATCCAAATTGGCAAAGAAGAAGTCAAACTATCACTCTTCGCAGATGATATGATACTATATGTGGAAAACCCAAAAGACTCCACTCCAAAACTGCTAGAACTTGTACAGGAATTCAGTAAAGTGTCAGGATATAAAATCAATGCACAGAAATCAGTCGCATTTCTCTACACCAACAACAAGACAGAAGAAAGAGAAATTAAGGAGTCAATCCCATTTACAATTGCACCCAAAACTATAAGATACCTAGGAATAAACCTAACCAAAGAGACTAAGAATCTATACACAGAAAACTATAAAGTACTCATGAAAGAAATTGAGGAAGACACAAAGAAATGGAAAAATGTTCCATGCTCCTGGATTGGAAGAATAAATATTGTGAAAATGTCTATGCTACCTAAAGCAGTCTACACATTTAACGCAATTCCTATCAAAGTACCATCCATTTTTTTCAAAGAAATGGAACAAATAATCCTAAAATTTATATGGAACCAAAAAAGACCTCAAATAGCCAAAGGAATATTGAAAAAGAAAGCCAAAGTCGGTGGCATCACAATTCCGGACTTCAAGCTCTATTACAAAGCTGTCATCATCAAGACAGAATGGTACTGGCATAAAAACAGACACACAGATCAATGGAACAGAATAGAGAGCCCAGAAATAGACTCTCAATTCTATGGTCAACTAATCTTCGACAAAGCAGGAAAGAATGTCCAATGGAAAAAAGACAGCCTCTTCAATAAATGGTGTTGGGAAAATTGGACTGCCACATGCAGAAAAATGAAATTGGATCATTTCCTTACACCACACACGAAAATAGACTCAAAATGGATGAAGGACCTCAATGTGAGAAAGGAATCCATCAAAATCCTTGCAGAGAACACAGGCAGCAACCTCTTCGACCTCAGCCGCAGCAACATCTTCCTAGGAATATCGCCAAAGGCAAGGGAAGAAGGGCAAAAATGAACTATTGGGATTTTATCAAGATTGCTGACATGATGTTAACTTTGTCAGTAGATGAAATGGAAAAATGTAGGAAGAAAGAATTTCACGTTCTTGCCCTATTGTATTTTCTCAACACATTCCTGCAATGTGTGTACAACTACTCCAGTACCAGGCTCCTGTAGTATTTGTGGGTTGTCTAGTGCTTAACTCCCGCAGTACACATGGCTTCTGCAGTTTTTCCTAGGACCAGGCTTCCACAGCACTCAGTTTTCCCTTTGCTCAGCTCCCATAGTGCCTAGTACCCAGCAGCACCAACTTCTTATCTTATCAATTCCTTTTTTAGAATTTTTTTCAATTTTCATCTTTATAGTCATATCCCAAGGAGGACAAGGAGAACCGCTTTCTGCTCTATGTGTGCCAGAATTGTGATTACCAGCAGGAAGCCGACAACAGCTGCATCTACGTCAACAAGATCATGCACGAAGTGGACGAACTGACCCAGATCATCGCTGACATATCCTAGAACCCCACATTGCCGAGGACCGAGGACCACCCATGCCAAAAGTGTGGCCACAAGGAGGTGGTGTTCTTCTAGTCACATAGTGCCAGGGCTGAGGACACCATGCGCTTATACTATGTGTGCACGGCCCCACAATGTGGCCACCGCTGGACCGAGTGAACTATCCTCTCCCGAGTGTAATAAATACTGCATTCTGTGAATCCATTCATTGTGTTTACCCTTATTTTTGTATATGTGTGTGTATGTGTATATATATATATGTATATATATATATATATTATTATTTTTTCTTTCTTTAAAATTTTGGGAGGTAGTTTCTTCTTCTTTTTTTTTTTAAAGATTTTATTTATTTATTTGTCAGAGAGAGAGAGAGGGAGAGAGAGCAAGCACACGCAGACAGAACGGCAGGCAGAGGCAGAGGGAGAAGCAGGTTCCCCGATGAGCAAGGAGCCTGATGCGGGACTCAATCCCAGGACGCAGAGATCATGACCTGAGCCGAAGGCAGCTGCTTAACCAACTGAGCCACCCAGGCGTCCCGGGAGGTAGTTTCTTCTAACAGAACAAAAGACATCCAAAATCAAGTGTGTGGCCCTGTTCTATTCTCTCTCTCTCTCTCTCTCTATATATATATATATTTTTCCCCCCTCCTTTCTTCTCCCCCCCCCCCATTCTGGGTGTCTGCTGATTTGATTAGTGTATATTTTTCTGGGGTCATTGCTACCCTTTTAGTATTTTGCTCTCTCATTCATCTATTCTTATCTGTTTAAAAATGACAAGGCAGAAAAACCTCAAGAAAAAGAACAAGAAGCAGTACTGACAGCTAGGGACCTAATGATACAGACATTGGTAATATGTCAGAACTAGAATTCAGAATGATGATTATCAAAAGTGCTAGCAGGACTTGAAAAAAGCATGGAAGATACTAGAGAATCCCTTTCTGGAGGAATAAAATTCCTTTCTGGAGAAATGAAAAAACTGAAATCTAACCAAGTTGAAATTGAAAAGCTATTAATAAGGTATTATCAAAAACAGAGGCTTTTACTGCTAGGATAAATGAAGCAGAAGAGAGAATTAGTGATATAGAAGACCAAATGATGGACAATAAAGAAGCTGAGAAAAAGAGAGATAAACAACTACTGGCTCATGGGGGGAGAATTCATGAGAAAAGTGATACCATAAAGCAAAAGAATATTACAGTAATTGGAATCCCAGAAGAAGAAGGGGGGCAGAAGATATATTGGAGCAAATTATAGCAGATAATTTCCCTAATCTGGTGAAGGGAATAAGCATCAAAATCCAGGAGGCAGAGTACCCCCCTCAAAATCAATAAAAATAGGTCCACACCCCATCATCTAATAGTAAAACTTACAAGTCTCAGTGACAAAGAGAAAATTCTGAAAGCAGCTTGGGACAAGAGGTCTGTAACACACTATGGTAGAAATATTAGATTGGAAGCAGACCTATCCAAAGAGACCTGCAGGCCAGAAAGGACTGGCATGATATATGCAGAGCACTAAACAAGAAAAATATGCAGTCAAGAATACTATACCCAGCTAGGCTGTCACTGAAAATAGGAGAAATAAAAAGCTTCCAGGACAAACAAAAATTAAAAGAATTTGCAAACACCAAACCAGCCGTACAGGAAATATGGAAAGGGGTCCTCTAAGCAAAGAGAGAACCTAAAAGTAATAGACCAGAAAGGAACAGAGACAATATACAATAACAGTCACCTTCCAGGCAATACAATGCCAATAAATTCATATCTTTCAATAGTTACCCTGCATATAAATGGGCTAAATGCCCCAATCGAAAGACACAGGGTATCAAATGGATAAAAAAAAAATACCCATCAATATACTGTCTACAAGAAACTCATTTTAGAACCATAGACACCAGCAGATTTAAAGTGAGGGGGTGGAAAAAAATTTACCATGCTAATGGGCATTGAAAGAATGCTGGGGAGGCAATCTTTATATCAGATAAATTAGCCTTTAAGCCAAAGATTATAATAAGAGATGAGGAAGGACACTATACCTTAAAGGGTCTGTCCAAAAAGATGATCTAACAATTTTACATATTTATGCCCCTAACATTGGATCAGCCAATTATATAAACCAATTAATAACAAAATCAAAGAAACACATCGACAATAATACAATAATAGTAGCGGACTTTAACACCTCCTCACTCAAATGGACAGATCATCTAAGCAAGAGATCAACAAGGAAATAAAGGCTTTAAATGACACACTGGACCAGATGGACATCACGGATATATTCAGAACATTCCATCCCAAAGCAACAGAATACACATTCTTCCCTAATTCACATGGAACATTGTACAGAATAGATCATGTCCTGGGTCACAAGTCAGGTCTCCACTGTTGCCAAAAGATTGGGATCATTCCCTGCATATTTTCAGACCACAACCTTCTGAAGTTAGAACTCTCTCACAAGAGGAAAGTTGGTAAGAACTCAAATACATGGAGGCTAAAGAGCATCCTACTAACGAATGAATGGCACGTATTGAATGGAGCATTGGGTGTGGTGCATAAACAATGAATTTTGGAACACTGAAAAAAAATTAATTTAAAGAAAAAAGAATGAATGGGTCAACAGAGAAATTAAAGAAGAATGTAAAAAATTCATGGACACAAATGAAAATGAAAACATAACTTTCAAAATCTTTGGGACACAGCAAAGGTGGTTCTGAGAGGAAAGTATATAGCAATACAAGCCTCTCTCAAGGAACAAAAAAGGTCTCAAGTATACAAGCTAACCCTACACCTAAAGGAGCTGGAGAAAGAACAGCAAATAAAGCCTAAACCCAGCAGAAGAAAAATCATAAAGATCGGAGTAGAAATCAATGAAATAGAAACCAAAAGAACAGTAGAACAAATCAATGAAACTAGGAGCTGGTTCTTTGAAAGAATTAACAAGATTGATAAACCCCTGGCCAGACTTACCAAAAA
Organism: Enhydra lutris kenyoni; assembly: GCF_002288905.1. Classification (NCBI taxonomy): domain Eukaryota; kingdom Metazoa; phylum Chordata; class Mammalia; order Carnivora; family Mustelidae; genus Enhydra; species Enhydra lutris. Next base: position 20,805,281 of record NW_019154085.1, on the reverse strand, counting down.
GAAAAGAGAAAGGACCCAAATTAATAAAATCATGAATGAAAGAGGAGAGATCACAACCAACAACAAAGAAATATAAACAATGATAAGAATATATTATGAGCAACTATATGCCAGCAAATTTGACAATCTGGAAGACATGGATGCATTCCTAGAGACACAGAAACTACCAAAACTGAACCAGGAAGAAATAGAAAACCTGAACAGACCCATAACCAGTAAGGAGATTGAAGCAGTCATCAAAATCTCCCAACAAACAAGACCCCAGGGCCAGACGGCTTCCCAGGGGAATTCTACCAAACATTTAAAGAAGAATTAATACCTATTCTCCTGAAACAATTTCCAAAAAAATAGAAATGGAAGGAAAACTTCTAAATTTATTTTATGATGCCAACATTACTTTGATCCCAAAACCAGATAAAGACCCCATCAAAAAGGAGAATTACAGACCAATGCCTTTGATGAACACAGATGTGAAAATTCTCATCAAATACTAGCCAAAAGGATCCAACAGCACACTAAAAGGATTATTCACCACGACCAAGTGGGATTTATTCCTGGGCTACAATGTTGGTTCAACATCCGTACATGAATCAATGTGATACAATACATTAATAAAAGAAAAAACAAGAACGATATGATACTCTCCATAGATGCTGAAAAGGCATTTGACAAAGTACAGGATCCTTTTTTGATCAAAACTCTTCAAAGTGTAGGGATAGAAGGTTTATACCTCAATATTATCAAACCATCTATGAAAAACCCACAGTGAATTAATTCTCAATGGACAAAAACTGTGAGCTTTTCCCTAAGGTCAGGAAAATGGCAGCAATGTCAGTTACCACCACTGCTATTCAACATAGTACTAGAAGTCCTAACCTCAGCAATCAGACAACAAAAAGAAATAAAAAGCTTCTGAATCAAGAAAGAAGAAGTCAAACTCTCAGTCTTTGCAGATGATATGATACTTTATGTAGAAAACCCAAAAGACTCCACTCCAAAACTGCTAGAACTCATACAGCAATTCAGTAAAGTGACAGGATATAAAAATCAATGCTCAGAAATCAGTTGCATTTCTATATACCCACAGCAAAACAGAAGAAAGAGAAAATAAGGAGTCGATCCCATTTATAATTGCACCCAAAACCATAAGATAACTAGCAGTAAACCTAACCAAAGAGTCAAAGAATCTGTACTCAGGAAACTATAAAGTACTCATGCCAGAAATTGAGGAAGACACCTAGAAATGAAAGAATGCTCCATGCTCATGGATTGGAAGAACAAATATTATGAAAATGTCTATGCTACCTAAAGCCATCTACACATTTAATGCAATCCCAATCAAAATATCATCCATTTTTTTCCCCAAAGAAATGGAACAAATAATCCTAAAATTTATATGGAACTAGAAAAGGCCCCAAATAGCCAGAGGAATGTTGAAGAAGAAAGCCAAAGTTGGTGGCATCACAATTCCAGACTTCAAGCTCTATTACAAAGCTGTCATCATCAAGACAGTATGGTACTGGCACAAAAACAGACACAGAGATCAGTGGAACAGAATAGAGAGCCCAGAAATGGACCCTCAACTCTATGGTCAACTAATCTTCGACAAAGCAGGAAAGAATGTCCAATGGAAAAAAGACACTCTCTTCAACAAATGGTGTTGGGATAATTGGACAGCCACATGCAGAAGAATGAAACTGGACCATTTCCTTACACCACACACAAAAAATAGACTCAAAATGGATGAAGGACCTCAATGTGAGACAGGAATCCTTTGAAATCCTTGAGGAGAACACAGGTAGCAACCTCGTCGACCTCACCTGCAGCTACTTCTCGGTAGACACATCGCCAAAGGCAAGGGCAGCAAGGGCAAAAATGAACTATTGGGACTTCTTTAAGATCAAAAGCTTTTGAACAGCAAAGGAAACAGTCAACAAAACCAAAAGACAATTGACAGAATGGGAGAAGATATTGGCAAATGACATATCAGATAAAGGGCTAGTGTCCAAAATCTATAAAGAACTTAGCAGACTCAACACCCAAAGAAGAAATAATCCAATCAAGAAATGGGCAGAGGACATGAACAGACATTTCTGCAAAGAAGACATCCAGATGGCCAACAGACATGAAAAAGTGCTCCACATGACTCGGCATCAGGGAAATACAAATCAAAACCAGAATGAGATACCACCTCGCGCCAGTCAGAATGGCTAAAATTAACAAGTCGGGAAACGACAGATGTTGGAGAGGATGCGGAGAAAGGGAACCCTCCTACACTGTTGGTGGGAATGCAAGCTGGTGCAGGCACTCTGGAAAACGGCACGGAGGTTCCTCAGAAAGTTGGAAATAGAGCTTCCCTATGACCCAGCAATCACACGACTGGGTTTTTATCCTAAAGATACAAAAGTAGTGATCTGAAGGGGCACATGCACCTGAATGTTTATAGCAGCAATGTCCACAATAGCCAAACTATGGAAAGAACTTAGATGTCCATCAACAGATGAATGGATAAAGAGGATGTGGTATATATAATGGAATACTATGCAGCCATCAAAAAATGAACTCTTGCCCTTTGCAACAACGTGGATGATACTAGAGGGTATTATGCTGAGTTAAAAAAATCAATCAGACAAAAACAACTATCATATGATGTCTCTGATATGAGGTATTTGAGAGGGAGAGTGGGGGGTTTGGGTAGTAGGGAAGGAAAAAATGAAACAAGATGGGATCGGGAGGGAGACGAACCATAAGAGACTGTTAATCTCACAAAACAAACTGAGGGTTGCTGGAGAGCGGGGGGTTAAGGATAGAGTGGCTGGGTTATGGGCATTGGGGAGGGTATGTGCTATGGTGAGTGCTGTGAAATGTGTAAGCCTGATGATTCACAGACCTGTACCCATGGGGCAAATAATACATTATATGTTAATAAAAATACTTTTTAAAAAAGATTTATTATTTTTGCTGATAAAGAATGATCATAAATCAGGAAAGAAAAGACAAACAGCTCAAATGTACAAGGGTATGGAAAGAAATTTCATTGAGAAGAAAACCTAAAGAGATACAGAATGGAGAGAGATACTCAACTCTCGTAATAGTCGGGGAAATGTGGGCTTAAGTCACAATCGCAATCCATCAGATTTGTGAGACTATAAATGCCTGAAGATAGGAAGTATTCATGAGGGTGTGACTAACCAGAGGGAAAAAAAAAAAAGAGGGGCGCCTGGGTGGCTCGGTGGGTTAAGCCTCATCACTGCTGGTAAAATCAGAGTACAATTAGGTGATACGTAGTAAATTTTCAGCTGTCCTCATCATATGATCTAGAAATTCCATTACTGAGGGAAAGTATCTTAGGGAAACTTCTGCCCATGTACACAAGAGGACATATACAAGGGTGTTCATGGCATTGATTTTGTTAGAGTAAAAAACTAGAGAACATCCTGAAAGTCAGCCAAAGGAGAAGCGACAAATAAATGTTTGCACATATTTGCCAAATATTATTTATGTATTATATGATGTGACAGGCTAGGGTGCTTATGTTCTATTTACCAATGTGATTGTTGTATTAACTTGTGAAAAGACATAAAACTGAACACTTACGTGTTGTATACTTTTCTGTGTTTCTTTTTTTTTTTAAGATTTTATTTATTTATTTGACAGACAGAGATCACAAATAGGCAGAGAGGCAGGCAGAGAGAAGGGGGGCAGCAGGCTCCCTGCGGAGCAGAGAGCCCGATGCAGGGCTCGATCCCAGGTCCCTGGGATCATGACCTGAGCTGAAGGCAGAAGCTTTAACCCACTGAGCCACTCAGGTGCCCCTTTCCTGTGTTTCTTTAAAGAATATTAGCTAAGACCTTGAATTTTATCAATATGGACTAAAAATCCACTATTCACATATACATAAGTAGATCTATATAAAGTACATCTATATATATATATATTATATATACCATATATAATGTATTCTATATTCTATATATCATATACAGATACACTTATATGTAACATACATTTTATATGTAACAAATACATAATACATGATTTTAATACTTGTATATATGTTAAATATGTGTGTGTGTGTGTGTGTGTGTGTGTGTTTTGCCCAGATTAGTCTCACTGTCCTCAAGATGACGTGTTATGTCTGTTCTTTCAAAGTATTTTGTCCTCTATGTTTTCATTGTGTAACCATTTTAATAAAAAAGCTGAGTCTCAGAATTTTATGAGTTGCCAAGTTTTCATCAGAAGCATGTGGGCTAGATTCAAATTTCAGGCGCCCATCCCAGGCAGAAAATCTTTTGCTTTGATTTGCCTTCAGTCCCCTACTTCCAGACCCTATTCCTTCTCCATCCTTCTTTACCTCCCTACACTGGAAGTCTGATCTATATAGACTCTACCAACTGTTCCCCTGCCTCTGGCTCCTAACTGGATTTGGCAAAAGGAAGCTCTCACAGGAGACTGACAGCAGAAGGACAGTGGTGTCTTACTCAAGCCTCCTTGTTTTCAGAGGTTTGCCTAAGGCTGGCCCTGTAACCGGGAACTGGCCTAGGTCATCAGTAGTCACAGCTCTTTTAGTCATTCTCTCCACAGAGTTCTCCACAACTGCTTCCTCCCTTTGACCCTCCAGGCCCCAGAGATGGTTGTCTTCCTGGAGTACAGGCACTGGAGTACCTGTGGTTTCCCTATATCCCATCCAAAGCTTTGTTATTAACTCCTTTTTAATCTTGTCTCAGACTGACCAGTATACCACTTGTTTCCTCCTGAGATTATAGGAGGAAACTGATTAATTATATCCCCAAGCTCAGTTTGAGGGAAAGGAATAACGTTGATTCTCATTTCTACCATTTTCTTAAGAGACTTTTGCCACTCTTCCTGCCACCTCTCACCTCCATTTCTCTTTCTTAAAAAAGCATGGACTATCCCACATCTTTCAGCCTGTCTTTATACCAGAATAACAGGATTTCCCCCTCAATGCTACCGTCTTGGATTTCTAAAGAAAAGACAAAGTACAAGGGTTATGTGGCAACCAGCTGGGTAATTTTAGGTCCTCAAGTATTTGTGACAGTCATTGGACTTATTATAAGAGCCTGTGAAAGCTATTGTTTTCTTGGCTAGGCTGCTGTGATTATGGGAGATATTAGTAGTTCAACAGAATTCTTTTTCCTCCATTGGACTAGCCATCTTCACCCTTTACTTCCTGCCCCATACCTCAGTGTCCCCAAATGTTCCAGTTTGTAAATTAGATTAGGGAGTCCCATAAATTATTTCAAATCCCAGAGCAGTGTTCCATATAATGAGATACCAGTGGACAACTTCTTTGAGAATCCCAAGTGGATAGAGAAGAGAGTTTATTAATAAAGCACATTTCCAGGTCTTACCCCAGACTCACTAAACCAGAATTGCTGGAGATAGAGATAATTCTTAAACACTCTTAATAAGATTGGAGGGCAATTGCCCTGGAGAAACATGTAATGTATGACTTTTGCATTTTTAGGCCAACATCCAAAACAATTTCTATATGGAAACACTAACTGAATGATATATTGACAGTTTTGTCCCCAAGGGTGCCAGAGAACTAAGTTTATGTCTTTCACTACATAGAAAATGTATTTGATGAAAGTAATTTTTTTAAAATTTTTTTTATTTATTTGACAGAGAGATCACAGGTAGGCAGAGAGGCAGGCAGAGAAGGGGGGGAAGCAGGATCCCCGCCAAGCAGAGAGCCCGATGTGGGGCTCGATCCCAGGACCCTGAGATCATGACCGAGCCGAAGGCAGAGGCTTAACCCACTGAGCCACCCAGGTGCCCCATTGATGAAAGTAATTATTAACTGCACAGTTGAGTCCTGTGGTCATTAACTACTTCCTGACAAATCATGTCAGTCAGAAGATGGACTGCACAACAATAAGACTCCACCAACATAAGGCTGTGATCGAATACTAAAAAGGACTCTTTAAGTTGATAAAAATTTCTTAAGTAAATTCACATTAAAACTGCTTAATTTTTAAAGAGTCTCCATTTGAAACAACAGTGAAGTTGAGGAGCATTCATAGCAAATATTTATAACTCAAAATACCTTCATTTTAGGTGTTATTCAAGGACAAGTTTATTTGTCTTAAAGTGTGAGGTATCCTGGGGTGAGTAGTCAATAAAAAGCAAGAATCATCAATAAATGTTTAATTTCATTTAAGAAAGTATTATCAGACAATCAGCTTGTCATTAATCCAGTAAAACTAATCTTAATTAACAATCTAATAAATATGTGAGTCAAAAATTTATGTAACTGGAAAAAATGGTATGGGGGCTATCATTGTGTGATCTGATAGAAATGTTCTAACTCTAATATTCTATTATTCTGTAAGTCATTTTGTAGAAAAAATGAAAAGTATGAAAACAACTTGAAAGGAAGTATACATACTAAAAAAGGATGATGTTTAAATCTTCCTGATGAGTTCATTGATGATTTTTACTTTTAAAAAATATTTTATACCTTTAAAATTTTTTCTATAATTAGCATATTCTTCTTTTATATGCATAAAATAAATAACACATTATGACAAATTTTTTGACTGTCAAAAAAGCAAAGAATTTTAAAATATATTTTCCATGCAACTATGGATTCAGGAAACCAAGTTGGGGCTGGGGGATGTTAGTAGAGAACATCCAAGGCAGAAAAATACTCTGGAAATAACAATCTGTGGAGATAGAGAAATGTGGAAATCAATTTTGACCCTATACAGTATTTAACAAAGCAGAAATTAAGTCTGTGCATATGGTAATTGAAGATGAAATCTCACATTAATTTTAAAAACTAGCTACCTGCTCACTGATTGCAGAGTTCAGGGAAGAGTGATATTCTGTTCAGTCAAGGTCAGGGCAAAAGAGATGATGAATCGTATTTGCTTGATACAAGCAGACAGCTTTTGTTTCTAAGATATTTTCATTGCTTTGTTACTGAAGTTCTCTTCATTTCTGATTAATACATGAACTCTTCCAACAAAGACACATTAAAATTAGCATTTTCCGAAAGGTCTACCTTGTGCATCATTTCCATGGTAACCAGCTACTGCAGCTAAGCAAAGATAAGACCTAATTCATTCTTCTAAAGTGACACTGATTCATGTCTAATTCACATATGTAGGCGTGGGTGTGCCGTGGGTGACTGTGTGTATGTATATGTCAAGAAATGCATATGTATATAGATGTTTGAGTGTGGTAATCTCAGAGAATGGAAAAAACAACATCCATCCACAAACAGCAAACCTTGAACCTTGTAGTTTGTCAAAGAAATATCATATGCAATTTTTATTTGCAAATTTCCAATGCATACTCTGGCTGAGAAAAATTATGTAAGAAATATAAGCTTCTGGATATTTTACAACCTCAACATTTCACTGTGATATTGCTTTTAATAGTTTTTGAAAGTCAGGCCAAATATAGTATTTTCGGTGGAAATTACTTACATTTAAACTTTTTAGAGTTAGTATAGAATATAATTAGTGAAGGAGGAATATGAGAATGGTCAACAAATGATTGAAGAAAATGTATAGATACAGTCATAATTATATCCAAAATGATAGTGACATCATCACCATTACTGTTTGTTTAAGATAGCCTCCAAAATAGACTCCAATGATCCCTGTTTCTTGGTATTCACACCTTCATGGGGTGCTTTCTCTATACCAGCATTGGTATGATTCATAGCATATAGCAGAAGTGATGGCATGTCAACTTTAGGGATTAGGTTTAAAGACATTGAAGCATTGATCTTGGTTGCTCCTTCTCTTTATGGGATACTTTGTTTTGGAGGAAACCAGCTGTCATGTCATGAGCAGCCCTATGGAGAGGCCCAGATGGTGAAGAACTGAAGCTTCTAGTCAATAGCCATTTGACTGATCTTGAAAGCAGAGTCTGATACCCAAACTTCCAGATGACAGCACCCCTGGCCAACATCTTGACAGACCCCGAACTGCAACCACTTAGCTATGCTCCTTCTGGATTCATGACCCTCAGGAACTATTTCAGATGATAAATGTCTTTTGTTTTAAGTTTTTGAGCAATTTGGATAATTTGTTATATAGCAATTGATAGCTAATACAGATTTTCATACCAAGAAAACAGCCTAAATTTGGGGAACATTTTTGGAATCAGGCAGTAGGCAGAGGCTGTAAAGACTCTGAAGAGTGTTAAAAAATGAAAACAGGGGCACCCTGGTTCTGGCTCAGGTCATGATCTCAGGGTCCTGAGATTAAGCCTGCATCAGGCTCTGTGCTCTGTGTGGAGTCTGCTTCAGTTTCTCTCTCCATCTCCCTCTGTCCCTCTTCCCCCCCACTCCATGCGTGCTCTGTCTCTAAAATAAAAATAGTTTTTTAAAAAAGTGAAACATAAATTGTCTTGCACAAATTACTAATAGAAATCCTGAACTTTAAGAAGGCTGCTGGTAAGGGATTAAAGGGAAGTAAGGAACATGACATTGAAAAGAGGAGGAAGGAGGATCCTTGTTATGTAGTGGCAAAACTGTCTGCTGTGATATGGAGCATTAAAGAAACATGCCTAACAAAGTTAGTGACCTAAGATTTCCAAATAAAATGTTGAAGGTGACTTCTGATTTTTTTCCCTGCTGCTTACAGGAGATTGAAAGATAAAATACATGCCCTAACTGAAGAACTATTAAAGAATGATGAGTTCGGATTTAAAGATTTTGAAAATTCTCATTCTCTCCAGATGGGAAATAATACTAAAATTAAGAAATTGTTTCTGAGCAAACATCAACTCTAGGGCGTTTCTGGAAAAACATGGTATAAAGATAAAGTCAAAGGGGGAACTTTAAAATCTTTTTAGGATATCAGAATGATTGAAGATCTTGCTTCAGAATGTTATTCCACCAGACAAAAATTCCTCTAAAGGTTTTGAAAACATTTTCACATATAAAAAAGAGGGGTGGTTTGGTGGAGGCTTTTAAGAAACTTAAGGGTGTTGTTTTTCAAACTTTCTCCAAGTTTCAGAAAGGATTATCTCAAAGAGACTTGTCTATTCTAGTGGGCCCCAATAAGATTCACAGTGGACTCCCTAAGTTTTTAAAGAAATGTAACAAAAACACTGCCAAAGCAGTATAAAGTTAAAAGCTCTTGTATTTTCTAAATTTTACTGGCAGTAAGCAAGCTGAGAGAACTACTCAGGTATAAACATATCTGTCTTTCTTAAAAAAGGAAAGTTGATTTAGAGCATGGGATCATTATCCCAATGGGCGGAGCTAAGAGGCATAAGCAAGAATAGGACTGAGATCTAATCAAGAAGTTTCCAACTTTTGGTCAACTTGATTTCAGAATACCTATGGACCAGTGCCTCCATGTTCTCCCTTTGAATAGACATTCCACAGCAGTTATCATGTACCTATCCAACCATTGTATGTGAGTGTTTTGGGTGCAGATACCTTGTCTCTTTAGTTCACAGGTGCACAGATTGAGAGGAACTATAATTAAGGAATTGTACTTAAATCATACACATGAAGTATCTCATTTGCCCCTAGATCTGATTTTGATGATGAGATCTGGACTTTGATTTGATCCTATGATTGGATGAGATTCTGGGCAACCTTGGTGAGAGTAAGTGTATTTTACATGTGAAAGAGATAGGAATCATTGGGACCAGAGGACAAACAATGGTAGCCAGATTCTAAGACCTCTCCAATGATCCTCACCTTGGTATACTCATGCCTTTGTACAGTTTCTTCCTAAAACAAATTATGTTGGTCTGTGTGACCAATAGAATATGGCAGAAGTCGTGCTATGTTACTTCTGAAGTTATTATAAAAGACTCCCTCTCTCTCTCTCTCTCTCTCTCTCACACACACACACACCAAACACACATGCACACACATACACCCTGTTCATTTCATGTCACCGCATACGCCATATTGTGAGTAGCCCCATAGAGAGGCCTCAGAATCTGAGGCATCCAGGCACAAGCCACCTGAGTGATCTTGGAAGTAGATCCTCCAGTTCAATCATGCCTTCAGATGGTTATGGTCTCAGCCAGCATCTTAACTGTAACCTCCAGGAGACCCTGAGCCAAGAAAGACTGCAACCCAGCTGGTTCTGTATATATAACCCTGCAAAACTGTGAGATAACATATTTGTTGTTTTAAGTCACTCAATTTCAGAGTAATATTTTATGCAGCAATGGATAACTGATACACTGGTATAAGTTCAACTAGAATTCTTGGTAAGTCTATCAGAAATGCATAAGTATATAAAAATCACATCTCTATCTTACATTGAATAATTTCTCATCTAGCAGAAAAAAGGACAAATTAGAGGAAGGCCATGGAAGAGAAGACAAAGAAAATATCTAGAAAGGTTTAGACCTACCTCTTCATGAGGGAGTAGAGAAGACTGTGGACCATGTGACTGGCTAGACTGGGCTCAAATATAGCTCTTCTTCCTGTGTGTGTCCCTGGGGAACTATTTAATCTCTTATTGCTTCAGTTCATCATCTTTAAAAGAGGAATAAAGTCTTTGCATGGCTTTTGTAAAAATGAAACTCATTCACTTATTCAGTACCCTTCCGTGAAGGTCATGTGCCAGGCACTAGCAAGAGCAGGGAGTAACAGAGACTTGGTCTCCTCCCCTGTGTGTGGATTTTACCATCTAGTGGAGGACATACTATTAGACAAATAGTCACACAACTATTTATATCATGTTTGCTACCCCTGCTATAAGAGAAATCATGGAATTATGTGGAAATGTTAAACATCTGCCAGAGCCTCTCCAGGGAGTAAAGGAATGATATTTAAATTGAGTCATAAAAGAACAGGAATTGGTTAAATGGAAATGGATGGAAGAACGATACAGACAGATGGAATAACATACTCCAAATTTCAGATCTAAGGGAAGTTTGAAAGTCTAAAAAAGGGTTGAAGTTTAGTCACTGAGGTGTGGGTAGAAGCATAATGTTAGACTAGAGAACTGGACAGCAGCCAAATGATGTGGATCCTTGAGGGGTACATCAAGGATTTTGAATTTTATCTTGATAGCACTGGATAGCATTAAAAGTGTTCAAGAGTAAGAGTGTTGTGATTTGTCTTTTATTTTTACTCTATATGTTCTGTATTGGATGGTGACAAGATCTAATAAGAAGAGATTAATAAGTAGGCTACTGCAGTACTCCAGATACAGAGAGATGAGTGGCTTGAATGATGGTAAAGAGATACAGGAAAGTAAGTCAAGTATTTTTATATATGCTTTTCTCAGCCTTCCTTATCTCATAAATTCAATCACCATTCATGCAGTTGCTCAAGCCAAAAATCTCAGAGTTATGCTTGATTCCTTTCTTTTTCTCATTCCCTAAATATGGTCAGATCAGCTCTATCCTGTAAATTAACCCCAATTTCGGTCTCATCTTAGCCTTTCCACCGGTATTATTCCCAGTCTGACCAAGCCATATACTCTCTCACCCAGGCCATTGTGATAGTCTCCTAACTAGTCTGTGTCCCTTTTTGCCTCCCAAGTCTATTTTCTATAAACCATCCGGAATGACCTGTAAAACATACAATTTGGTTAATGTCATTCCATTGTTCCAAGAACTCCAGTGGTTTTTCATCACACCTGGGATAGAATCCAAACTTCTTAACAGCCAGAAGGCCGATTGTGCAATTGGACCCTTACAACATCTTTGACCTCTTTCCCTACATCACACTCCCTTGCTCAGCACCACTCCCTAGTCACACCAGCCTCCTTACTGAAACATGCTGAGTTTATTCCTATTTCAGAGCCTTTAGACTTGTTCCCTCTGCCTAATTGTTCTTCCCGGATCTTCCTGAGGCTGTCTCCTGCATATCATTCATGTCTCAAAGAGAAAGAACCTCCCTCCCATCCTTTTCCTTTGCTTTTGTTTCATAGTCTTAGAGTAGTTTACAAATAGTTTTACTAACTTACTGTTATCTAACTACCTTTTGAGGAAATGAGCTCTTTAAGGACAAAAACTTTGACACTGCTACAACCTATGTCTAACATGTGCTTAAATGACATGAATCAGAAGAACAAATATTATTAAAATATCCATGCTACCCAAAACAATCTACAAATTTAATGCAACCTCTATCAAAATAACAACACTCTTTTTCACAGAACTAGTGAAATAATCCTAAAATTTGCGTGGAACCACAAAAGACCCAAATAGCCAAAACTTTCATGAAAAAGAACAAACCTGGAGGTATCACAGTCGCAGATTTCAAGATATTCTTCAAAGTTACACTAAACAAAGCAGTATGGCACTTGCACAAAAATAGGCTAATAGATCAATGGAACAAAATAGCTCAGAAATAAACCCATGCTTACATGGTCAGTTAATCTATGACAAAAGAGTCACAAATATACAATGGGGAAAAGACAGTGTCTTTAACAAACGATGCTGGGAAAACTGTAGAGCTACATGCAAAAGAATGGAAGTGGGCCACTTTATCGCACCATACAAAAAAATAAACTCAAAATGGCTTAAGAACCTAAATGTGAGGCCTAAAACAATAAAACTCCTAGGACAAAACACAGGCAGTAATTTCTTTGACACTGGCCATCAGAACATTTTTCTAGATATGTCTCCTAAAGCAAGGGAAACAAAAGCAAAATTAAATGTTTGGGACTATACCAAAATAAAAGGCTTTTATACAGAGAAGGAAACCATCAACAACTAAAAGTCAACCTGCTGAATGGGAGAAGATATTTGCAACTGATATAGTCAACAAGGGGTTAATATCTAAAACATATCAAGAACTTATAGCACTCAATACCAAAAAAAACCCTAATCCAATTAAAAATGGGCAGAGGATCTGCATAGACATTTTTCCAAAGGCAACATACAGATGGCCAGCAAGCACATGAAAAGATACCCAACATCACTCACCATCTGGGAAGTGCAAATTAAAACCACAATGAGATATCACTTTATAGTTGTCTGAATGGCTAAAATAAAAAAGAAATAACAAGTGTTGATAAGGATGGGGAGGAGAAAAAACCCTCATGCTCTGTTGGTAGGAAGGAATGTAAATTGGTATAGCCACTGGGGAAAACAGTACAAAGACTCCTGAAAAAATTAAAAATAGAATTACCATAATTTCATGTCAGGTATTTACACAAAAAAAATGAAAACACTAATTAGAAAAGATATATGCACCCTTATATTATTGCAGAATTATTTATAATAGCCAAGATATAGAAGTGACCCAACCATCCATCCATAGAATGATGAATGGATAAAGAAGACATGGCATATATATATATATATATATATATATACATATATATGTGTGTGTGTACACATACACACACACACATTCATTCCACACAGTGGAATATTACTCAGCCATGAAGAATAATGAAATCTGGTATTTGCAACAATATGCGCGGAGCTAGAGGGTATAAGGTATAATGTTAAGTGAAGGAAGTCCATTGGAGAAAGACAAATACCATAGAGGTTTTCACTCATATTTGGAGTTTAAGAAACAAAACAAATGAACAAAGAAAAAAAGAGACAAAAAAACCCAGACTCTTAAATAGCGATAACTGGTAGTTGCCTCGGGGGAGGTGGGTGGGGAGATGGACTAAATAGGTGAAGGAGAGTAAGAATACATTTATCTTGGACAGTAAGAAATATATATAGAATTGTTGAATCATTATATACCTAAAACTAATAAAACACTATATGTTAATTATACTTCAATAAAAATTTTTTAAAGATTTTCATTTATTTGAGAGAATGAATGAGAGAGAGAGAGAGAGAGATAACATGAGCAGGGGGGAGGGGCAGAGGAGGAAGAAGAAGCAGACTCCCTGTTGAGCAGGGAGCCCAACATGGGGCTTGATTCCAGGACCCCAAGATCATGACCTGAGCTGGAAGAAGATGCTTAACCGAGTGAGCCACACAGGTGCCCCAGTAAAAAAAAAAAAAAAAAATCAAAGACAAAAATAAATGCACAGACATTTAGACAACATTAAAAATGTAAAGACACTAGTTTTGTTTTAGCATATAAAAGATATCCAAAGAAAGGTAGTTCCAATTGTTTAGTCTGTATCCAAAGAAAATACCTTTTCCCCGAATCTGATTTAATTATGCCCCTTGATAAATTTGTTAGTGAGTTACTATTGCCATCAAGTAAAATGGAAGCCTTGGTGTGTGTATGTGTGGGGGGGGGATCCTTTACCATACTACTTGAATAAATAGAAGGTTAATATGGGAAGAGTCTGTACAAATTCTAAAGCACAGTGGTAAACAGACTTAAAGGAACCATCCCTGATTCCCATTTGATAGTAGTCACATGCCCAATAATCCTCTTCTCCTGAGTACAGGCAGGACCTGTGTCTGTCTTTCTTTCCTTCCTTCCTTCTTTTTCTTTCCTTTAGATTTTTACTTATTTATTTGAAAGAGAAAGATAGCAAAAGAGAGCATGAACAGGGAGGAGAGGGAGAAGCAGGCTCCCTGAAGGCAGGAAGCCTGATGCGGGGCTCAATCCCAGGACCCCAAGATCATGACCTGAGCTGGAGGCAGATGCTTAACCAACTGAGCCACCCAGTTGCCCCAGGACCTGTGTCTTTCTTATAACCAACAAACACCATAAAGGTGATTAGATGTCATTCCCATGATCATATTATATTGTAAAGTCTCTGTATTAGTAGACTGGAATTAGAATTTCTCTGTTGTGCTGTAAAGGTAACTATAGAGAGAGCGGCATGGCAATGAATTGTAGGCAGCACCTAGAATTTGTGAGCAGCTCTCAGATAAGACTCAACAAGAAAACAAAAACCTCAGTCTTCTGCCAACAACCCGAGGGTGCTTATATGTCCCCAGTCAAGCCTGTGATGAGACTGCATCCCATCCTGACATCTGGATTTTAACCTGGTCATACCTTAAGGCAGAGAGCCCAGCTAAATTGTGCTTATACTTCTGACACACAGAAAGAGTGAGCTAATAAATGTGTGTTGTTTTAAGCCTATACATTGTAATTTGTTACACAGCAGTAGAAAACTAATATAAAAACCATAGACAGAAAATATGGAAAAGCAAAATTTGGTCAAATATAAGGACACACAACTGATAAATTGTTGAACACTACATCTGAAACTAATGATGTACTATGTGTTGACTAATTAAATTTAAATTAAAAAATATTTAAGGAAGACATGATCTTAAATAGAGCTGTCTAAAAATGAAATGAACTTCATCCAAGAATACTAAATTCTTCATTGCTGGAAGGGTTTAAGTGGTGCAAATGTTGTAGTGTATCATATTGAAGTGGTGATCTTCACAGGGCTCTTTCTACATTAAAAATGACATGGTTTTAAGTACTCAGTATCACCAATGACCTAGGACAGTAAGTCCTATAGATAAATACAAACAATGTCTGCTTACACAACTAACGTTGCTGTCAACATTCGTATTCTCAGTCAACAGAAGATCATTTAACTGGGCCATTTGCTTTTAAAGTCCAAAATAAAGATACAAAGAAAAAACTCTTTGCATATTATTTTTTTTAAAGCGCAACATAGTAGTATTTGGGTTAAAAAGCAATTATATTCATAAAACTTCATGCTTTCAACAATTCTAAGAAATGATTTAAAAAAAAAAACCACTATACCCACATAGCCTGGTTCTGGTGCCAGAAGGAGGTAGATAATTTTAAAAATTACCAAATGAAAATGTAAGATAACACTGAGAGAAAATATCTGTGGATCTATCTCTGGATAAAGGACTTGTATCCAGAATATATTAAAAAGAAATTTCTACAACTCAATCATAAGGACACGAACAACCCAGTTAACACTTGGGCAAAATATTTGAATAGACATTTCTCCACAGAAGCTATTCAAATAGCTAATAAGCACCTGAAAATGTACTTAACATCATTAGTCACTAGGGAAAAGATGAACTAAAACCACAATCAGCTCTCACTTTACACCCACAAGGATGGCTACAGTAAAAACGACAGGAACAATTGCTGACAAGGAGAGAGAGAAACAATGAGCCATTGTGCATTTCTGATGGGAATGTGAAGCGGTACAGCCCTTTTGGAAAAATAGTTTGGCAGTTTCTTAAAAAATTAAGCATAGATTTACCATACAACCCAGCAATTTTGCTGCTACAGATCTACTTAGGATACCAGAACTGGAAACATAGGCCTGCCCAAAAACCTGTATGAGAATGCTCATAACAGCATTATTCATGATAGATGAAAAATCAAAACAACCCAAATATTCATCTACCAATAAATGCAGAACTCCAATGTGATATACCCACACAACAGAATACTCTTTAGCAATAAAAAGGAAGGAAGTACTTACACATGCTGTCATGTGGATGGACCTCTACAGCATTATGCTAAGTGAGAGAAGCCAGATGGAAGACCATATATGGTACATGGCCGTTTCTTTGAAAATTCCATAAATTCAAATATATAGACAGAAAATATATTAAGTGATCATCTGGAGCAGGGTGTTGGAATGGGCGAAACTGAAATGGGCACAAGGGATATTTTTGCATGACAGGAATGTTCTGAAATTGGACTTTGGTGATGGTTGCATGAGTCTATAAATTTGCTAAGAGTCACTAAATTCTTCACTTTAAATAGGTAAATTTTATGGTATGTAAATTATACCTTAATAAAACCATTTTTAAGAAATGCCTCCTTCTAAAATACTATCTACTAGATATTAACCTTATTTGAAAGTAGGGATACACAAATGGTCTCAGGGACTCCTGCCCACGAAGTGTAGGATCTAGTTGGGTTCAAAAGCAAATCTCATGAATTCAGGCTTCCATCATTTTGGTGGGGAACAGGAAGAAGACAATTGATGTTTGTCCCAAGGGAAAGTATTTGAAAGCAAGTTTACCACATACATAAGTTAACGAGGGCAGTGTTGTAATGTTTGCAAAGAATAACATTTTCAATTCCCTATGGGTACTTTAAAAGCACCCGTTTTAACATGAGGATCACTGATATAAAGTATCCTTACACAACAGATGAGCAGATCTTTTCACATCCCTGCAGCGTGATATTTGATAGCATAATTTGACTTCTGCATTTAAATTTTTAAAATACCATCTAATCCAGACACCTTATTATCAGATAGGTCTTTCCACTTCCACCCAAGTTTGTTTAAATGAGAGCCATTCATAGCACATTTCTGGAATTATTAATCAAATTAAACCATGACCAAGGATATGTACACACAAATCATGCACTGACACATTCTAAGGAACAGAGGCTATGTAAGTAACTAAAAACACTTATTTAACTTTTGGTAAATAAGGAAAAACATTTTTGTCCCTAACATTGCAATTATGTACCTGGAATGAGATGGGCCTCTTTCCTGGGAAGTCTGGGAGGACAGACTTCCATCGAAGGAGTTTCCTCGGTGGCAGCCTGAAATGGTGGCCTTGGGTGACATGGGATCTGACTGGAAAGTTTCACAGACCACCTGGAGTCCCTTTTGGAGGTGGAGATAACAAATTAGTTCTTCTTTCTTTCTTTTTTTTTCCTTCAGGTATATCTTCTATAATTAACTACCATATTACATACATTGTTTTTTAAAATTGAACATTTTTCTTTATAGCATAGCTAACCACAAGGTCAGAGACCAAATGATTTTGTGTTCATCTAAGAGCAAATGGAAAAAGACTTCTAGAGAGCCATGTATGTTATTTTAAGCATTCAGCTGAGTACTTCCATAAACTTTATTTCATTTTGCCCCTGATTCTTTTCTTTTTCATCTCCAGATACCCAGGATCTATAGAAAAGTTACAAACTACCAACTCATCAAAGATATGCCAATACTGAGATGAGCTGAGTAAGGCCTGAGCTGGAAACCAGGTTAGTAAGAGCTGATCGAACTAAAGCCAGAAAATGAGAATCGAAGCACAAGGTTCAGGTTTTTCTGTCACTCATTAAAGGAGAATGGGATACATTTTTTCAATTGAAGACAATGACCTTTATTCTGATTTGTTAAGCACAAATGCAGCCATTCTCTTAAAGAGTAGCTTATTTTAATGACATTTAGCTAATATATATAACTCTGCTCAGGTAAGAGGGCATTGTCTTTCGATGGGTATTACAGATAAAATTCTCCATTATGTACAAAGACCCTCAAAAAATTATCATAGAATTTAAGTCCTCATAATTTCTATTTTCTTATGTAAAATAAGAAAGCACTGTCCAACCATGATGCATAGAGAGACAAATACAGCTAGAAAGTTCATAAATGAGTCCTCTGAACTAGATCAGAGAATCCCCTAGTATGAGCATACTATGTGTGCTTCATGTTAGGTAATTTGGGTGATAGATAATAGATGAATCTGAACCTTGAAATCAAGAACCTACAGTTAAGTTTTAAGATGAATATAGATTAGAATAGCACTCTCAATAGAAATATAATACAAGCCACAAACATGAGACACATATCCAGCTTTAAAAGTAGTAGAAATCTGTGAAATTTTAAATTATATTCTGTTTAACCCCAAATTATCATCTAAACATATAATCAATATAAACATTATCATTAAGATATACATTCTTTTTTCATATTAAGTAGTCAAAATACGGTATGTATTTGATACTTACAACACATCTCAATTCAAACTAGCCTTGTTTCAAGTGTTCAAGGACTACAATGGGCCTCGTGGCTACCATATTGGGCAGTGCAGATTTAGAGTAATTAGACAGGAGTTCATGGGGGAGTTGAGATATTAATTGGTGTTTAGAAGAAAGATAAAATTTAGACAGGCAACAAGGAGGAAAGATAGCAGTCCACATAAAGGAGACAGTCTGAGCAAAGACCCAGAGGCTAAAGTACATGCTCAATATATTAGAAGCAGTGATTAACTAACTGAAAGGGTAAACAAGATCACTTAAGAAAAATGATGCCAGATGGTAGAAGGTACAGAGAAACAGGGAGAAGAGATTGGTCTGGAGGTGACAGTACAAGAAATCCACTATAGGTTCCTAGGGAGAAAGGGATATAGGGAAAAGATGGCAACCTTGCCTATAATAAGCTTTTGTGGAATGATGAGTTAATAAATAAATGATGCATTAGGAAGATTAGTCAGGCATTTAAAAAATTTTTTTAAATTATTTTTATAAACATATAATGTATTATTTGCCCCACGGGTATAGGTCTGTGAATCCTCAGGCTTACACATTTCACAGCACTCTCCATAGCACATACCCTCCCCAATGTCCATAACACAACCACTCTCTCCATATCCCTTCCCCAGCAACCTTCAGTTTGTATTGTGAGATTAACAGTCTCTTATGGTTCGTCTCCCTCCCGATCCCATCTTGTTTCATTTTTCCCTTCCCTACTACCCAAACCCCCCACTCTCCCTCTCAAATACCTCATATCAGAGACATCATATGATAGTTGTTTTTGTCTGATTGATTTTTTTAACTCAGCATAATACCCTCTAGTATCATCCACGTTGTTGCAAAGGGCAAGAGTTCATTTTTTGATGGCTGCATAGTATTCCATTATATATACCACATCCTCTTTATCCATTCATCTGTTGATGGACATCTAAGTTCTTTCCATAGTTTGGCTATTGTGGACATTGCTGCTATAAACATTCAGGTGCATGTGCCCCTTCAGATCACTACTTTTGTATCTTTAGGATAAAAACCCAGTCGTGTGATTGCTGGGTCATAGGGAAGCTCTATTTCCAACTTTCTGAGGAACCTCCGTGCCGTTTTCCAGAGTGCCTGCACCAGCTTGCATTCCCACCAACAGTGTAGGAGGGTTCCCTTTCTCCGCATCCTCTCCAACATCTGTCGTTTCCCGACTTGTTAATTTTAGCCATTCTGACTGGCGCGAGGTGGTATCTCATTCTGGTTTTGATTTGTATTTCCCTGATGCCGAGTCATGTGGAGCACTTTTTCATGTCTGTTGGCCATCTGGATGTCTTCTTTGCAGAAATGTCTGTTCATGTCCTCTGCCCATTTCTTGATTGGATTATTTCTTCTTTGGGTGTTGAGTCTGCTAAGTTCTTTATAGATTTTGGACACTAGCCCTTTATCTGATATGTCATTTGCCAATATCTTCTCCCATTCTGTCAATTGTCTTTTGGTTTTGTTGACTGTTTCCTTTGCTGTTCAAAAGCTTTTGATCTTAAAGAAGTCCCAATAGTTCATTTTTGCCCTTGCTGCCCTTGCCTTTGGCGATGTGTCTACCGAGAAGTAGCTGCAGGTGAGGTCGACGAGGTTGCTACCTGTGTTCTCCTCAAGGATTTCAAAGGATTCCTGTCTCACATTGAGGTCCTTCATCCATTTTGAGTCTATTTTTTGTGTGTGGTGTAAGGAAATGGTCCAGTTTCATTCTTCTGCATGTGGCTGTCCAATTATCCCAACACCATTTGTTGAAGAGAGTGTCTTTTTTCCATTGGACATTCTTTCCTGCTTTGTCGAAGATTAGTTGACCATAGAGTTGAGGGTCCATTTCTGGGCTCTCTATTCTGTTC
Source organism: Enhydra lutris kenyoni (assembly GCF_002288905.1). Taxonomy (NCBI): domain Eukaryota; kingdom Metazoa; phylum Chordata; class Mammalia; order Carnivora; family Mustelidae; genus Enhydra; species Enhydra lutris. The sequence goes on along the minus strand of NW_019154085.1, from coordinate 20,784,791 downwards.
CACTGATCTCTGTGTCTGTTTTTGTGCCAGTACCATACTGTCTTGATGATGACAGCTTTGTAATAGAGCTTGAAGTCTGGAATTGTGATGCCACCAACTTTGGCTTTCTTCTTCAACATTCCTCTGGCTATTTGGGGCCTTTTCTAGTTCCATATAAATTTTAGGATTATTTGTTCCATTTCTTTGGGGAAAAAAATGGATGATATTTTGATTGGGATTGCATTAAATGTGTAGATGGCTTTAGGTAGCATAGACATTTTCATAATATTTGTTCTTCCAATCCATGAGCATGGAGCATTCTTTCATTTCTAGGTGTCTTCCTCAATTTCTGGCATGAGTACTTTATAGTTTCCTGAGTACAGATTCTTTGACTCTTTGGTTAGGTTTACTGCTAGTTATCTTATGGTTTTGGGTGCAATTATAAATGGGATCGACTCCTTATTTTCTCTTTCTTCTGTTTTGCTGTGGGTATATAGAAATGCAACTGTTTTCTGAGCATTGATTTTTATATCCTGTCACTTTACTGAATTGCTGTATGAGTTCTAGCAGTTTTGGAGTGGAGTCTTTTGGGTTTTCTACATAAAGTATCATATCATCTGCAAAGACTGAGAGTTTGACTTCTTCTTTCTTGATTCAGAAGCTTTTTATTGCTTTTTGTTGTCTGATTGCTGAGGTTAGGACTTCTAGTACTATGTTGAATAGCAGTGGTGGTAACTGACATTGCTGCCATGTTCCTGACCTTAGGGAAAAGCTCGCAGTTTTTGCCCATTGAGAATTAATTCACTGTGGGTTTTTCATAGATGGCTTTGAAGATATTGAGGTATATACCCTCTATCCCTACACTTTGAAGAGTTTTGATCAAGAAAGGATGCTGTACTTTGTCAAATGCTTTTTCAGCATCTATGGAGAGTATCATATCGTTCTTGTTTTTTCTTTTATTAATGTATTGTATCACATTGATTCATGTACGGATGTTGAACCAAACTTGTAGCCCAGGAATAAATCCCACTTGGTCGTGGTGAATAACCTTCTTAATGTACTGTTGGATCCTGTTGGCTAGTATTTTGGTAAGAATTTTCACATCTGTGTTCATCAAGGGCATTGGTCTCTAATTCTCCTTTTTGGCAGGGTCTTTGTCTGGTTTTGGGACCAAGGTAATGCTGGCCTCATAAAATGAGTTTGGGAGTTTTCCTTCCATTTCTATTTTTTGGAACAGTTTCAGGAGAATAGGTATTAATTCTTCTTTAAATGTTTGGTAGAATTCCCCTGGGATAGTCAGGCATTATTAAGTGATATTTATGTGAAGCAGGAGAGGCTAGAGGTAGAAACATCCAATTAGGTGGTTCCAACTGCAATCTAGTTATGAGGACCTGGATTTAGAAGGTAGTTTCGGGTGTAGAGAATAAAGAACACACCTGAGCAACATAACAAGATAAAACAATATGACTCAGCAAGAAATCAAATTGAGAGGAGGAAGGAGAATGAAATAGGAGACATATTTGTTGTCTCTAAGAGGTCATCAGTTATAAGACACCATTATTTTATATTCAATTAAGAAAAAACTCTGTTAATTAAACTAGGACCCCTTACCAGTGAGGACTTTTTCTAATATATTTATTAAAAGCACTATCTTAGACTTATTTAGGCATAGTTTTTGATTATATATTCATCCTGTGTATATGTTAAAAGGAAGATACAAGTGAAATAAATTGGTAGAGGTATTCTTGAAATTTCTAAATTTAAAATTAGAGTTTTTGACACATGTTTTTCCACAGAGTAACTTTCTCTGTGTCTTAAATGTTATTTCTTCAAAGAGTGCTCTGCTATTCCCTCTGATATATTCTTCTAAGTCACTGATCCCGATTCTGCAAAGTTAGATGCTGGAAATGATAAATTCATGCTACGCAACCTTATGAAAATGACAACTTATCAATACTGCTACCAGGCAGGGAGGTTTTAAGAAACCAAAGATCATCAAACATATGATTTCAAATATTAAAAGTGAAAAAAAATTTATCTTAGAATAGATAAAGCAGATAAATCAGTGTCTGTACTTAGTAAATGTTCAGGAAACAGTAGATATAATAGGACTCCAAAATTTGTTGTTTTGAGGGGAGAAAGGATGATGGCACTAGTGAGAGTAATACATCAGTTAGAAAGAGGATCCAATGTTGCCAGAAAGCAGAAAATTATTTTGCACAAGTTGAACTGGAAGTGAAAGTAGCTCATCTAGAAATACACTAAATTAATGGCAGTATACATAACCATGTGGCTTTGAACTACCCTAGTCCTCATTTCTTTCTTTTCCAAACCAAAGAATGCATGAATAAAATTTTCACAGAATTATATTCTTTTTTTATTATGCATATTCTCTTTTATGTGGATTCATTTTGATGTTTCATTAAACTTTGGATTTTTTTTTAAAGATTTTATTTGTTTATTTGACAGATAGAGATCACAAGTATGCAGAGAGGCAGGCAGAGAGAGAGGGGGAAGCAGGCTCCCCGCTGAGCCAAGAGCCCGATGCAGGGCTCGATCCCAGGACCCTGGGATCATGACCTGAGCCAAAGGCAGAGGCTTTAACCCACTGAGCCACCCAGGTGCCCCTAAACTTTAGATTTCTTAAAGGATAAGACTATCTATACCTTATGCCTTCTTTCTACTCCTTCCTCCCACCTGCTCCAGCATTATCTTAGCTATATTACGCTTGCCTAAAGAATATTAAGGAGATTTTTTTCTTTCTTTTTAAGATTTTAAGATTTCATTTATTTATTTGTCAGAGGGAGACAGAGAGAGAACACCAGCACAGGGAAAGGCAAGCAGAAGGGGAAGCAGCTGAGCAAGGAGCCCAATGCAGAACTCAATCCCAGGACCCTGGGGAAGCCAGGGCAGATACTTAACCGACTGAGTGACCCAAGCATCCCAGATATTAAGGAGATTTAATAATTGAGAACAAGATGACACTTTAATTAATGTAGGAGGAATAATGATAACTAACACTTATTGAATGTTACACACTAGCCATTGAAGTAAAGCACTATTTATTACACATTAACAGTTGGGATAGATCACTACTGATCACACACGAGTCATTGAGAAAACGCCACTGATTACCCACTTGCCACAAAGATAAAACACAGTTATACATGCTCTTGTCTCAGCACTCCCACCCTGGATAAGTGCCTAAAGTTATTTTCCATATTTGACAGAAAACCAGAGACTACTTAAAGTTTTATATTCACCAACAGGAACTTGTTTTGAAAGCAAGTAGTGTCATTCTAGAGCACGTCTTATCCTTCATACTACACTACAGCCAGGAAATGACACCTCCTTTCTTCCCACAATCACAATACACTCACCTCTCGATGTCTTGCATCTTGATTTGGTGATTCACAGGTTTGACTTTGACTGTTGATAGGAGAGCTTCTCTTAGCTGCCATGATGGGGGAAATACCATCACAAATTTTATAAGATTATGATAAATAAGCTCATTTTATTTCACCAGTGCATTTCTTTAAAAAAAAAATCATTTTAACATATCATTATCAGCTTGAAAGAAAACATTTAATATACTCTTTTGCAAGAAGAATCAAATAACCAATTAAAAATCCTTCACATTTCTAGGTTATCATAAAAATATAGATTTGTTCATCTATTCAGGCTGACTCAATGGGCTATGGTGCTAAAAAGTTGACAATACTAAAAATAATAACAGTTAACATCTATATAGAACTAAGTATCTGTCACATCCTTTTAAAAACATTTCTTGTATACAGTACTCCCCTCTTATCTGTGGGGATCTCTTCCAAATGGATGCCTCAAACTGTGGCTACTACTGAACCCTACCTATACTGTTTTTTTCCTACATATACTTACCTATAATAAAGTTTAACTTATAAATCACACATAGTAAGAGATTAACAACAATCACTAATAATGAAATTGAAGGATTACAACAATATACCGTAATAGAAGTTATGTGAATGTGGTCTCTTTCTCTCTTTTTCAAAATACTTTATTGTACTGCATTCACCCTTCTTGTGATGATGTGAGATGATAAAATGCCTATGTGAAGAGATGAAGTGAGGTCAAGGACATAGGCGTTGTGACGTAGTATTAATTACTGACGCCTGATGATTTGTCAGAAGGAGAATTAAATCATCTGAGTTTGGACCATGGGGAATTGAAGTTGCAGAAAGTGAAACCACAGATGGGGGGGAGGGACTACTGTCTCAAATCATTTAACCCTTACAATAACCTATCATAACATATGGACTACTATTAGACCCCTTTTACAGATAAAGATACTAAGGCACAGGGAGTTTAACTTGCCCAAGATCATTTGACTCTCACTTGAAGGTTCAAGCCCAGGCTTTCTGGCTTCAGGGTCTGTGCATTTATGAGCACATTAAGCTCACATCAAGCTTCCCCTACGGCAAGATTCAAATCAATTATGACTTTTCCTGAGGACTGGGAACAGTGGGGAGTGAAGCTGGCCGTGCCACATGAGAACTGTGAGCAAACTGATGCTGAGAAAGGGATTTACTGAGGTCACAAAACAATAGACCCAGCGAATGCCACCTACATGCCACTGCTTTCTCTTCTGGCCATGTGTCTGAGCTGAGTTTAATTTCACTTCAGAAGCTGGGCACTGTTTCACCTCCACAGGTATCAGGTAGATGGGAAAGAACCCACTGTGAATATCATCCAGAAGCAAGGGATGGTAACGTGAACAGCCCCAGTGATTCATGAGGGACACGATTTCTTAATAATTTTAATGCATCTGTTAAATGATAGTTTACGTATTAATGAGAAAGAGAGATGAAGAGAGAGACCTAAATGCGAAGTGACCTCTTTATTCAAAAGGAAAGTGATGACTTAAAAATATGAAAAAAAATTCTTAGTCAACATAAAGATGTCTTTTCCAGTAATAGTTTTGTTTTACTGTAACATATTTTATTTTCTTCTTATTTCTATTGTTTTCAGTTTTTTTAACCTTGTACATCCATCTTCACTTTCAGATGGTTTTAATTTGATGAAATTAACCTCATTCCCTCCATGGAATCTGAAGTAGATCACTTCTGGCTATGACATTTTTATACAGTTAGTCCCTTGCGATTTGAACCTTATGACAGACTGTTACTCTTGAATTTACAACTTATTTCACTAGTTAATTGTATTGTACACATTAAATCTGGAATTAATCTACTTTTACATATGAAAAACTTCATCTTTTGTTTGAATTACAATAGTAAGCATGATTTGTCACTTCAAGCATCTTATCACATATATAAATAATATGGCACTCTTTTTTATAGAAAACACTTTAGCATATTATGCACCTTGCAAAGTTATGTTAAATTATAGGGGGAAAATACATAAGAACTTTTTGATGGTTTCCTTTCCATCTTTATATGTATAATCTTTTACTGTCTACAGAAAAATCGTGGGAACTAAGCAAATGATAGAGATATATTTATCTCATGCATCTATAGATGTACCACATAATTTATCTCTTTCTAGATGTTATTATCAATGCTAAAAGTTTTGTTGGAAATAGAAAGATGGAAGTTATTAAGCTATAAAATGGGTACCTTAGGTGGATTCTTACTTATTCCACACTATGAGACCATATAAGGTGGTATTTATTTTCTCCATTTTAAAGAAATAGGAATACTCAGGTTAGGTAATACCTCAGGTTAGGTATCTAGTAAGAGACAGATCTGGAATGAAACATCTGCTTTCCAGGTACTTTTCAAGCTATCATGTGTTAGTCTTTCTACAACTCACCAATAAGATTATTTTATTAGACATTTCCTGTAGTGAAACACTTTGATAGCAAATAAACATCAAGACAAGATTATTAAGGAGCTGTTACTTTGTCTACTATAATGATGATTATGATGATAAAATTATAACTACAGCTTATTCACTTACTATGTACCTGGCATTCTTCTAAACAATTTTACATAAATTAATTCATTTATTCTTCATAATAACCCATAAGTACTAGCAATATGATATTTTAACTCCTGTTTTACATATGAGGAAACTGAAGTGCAGGAAGTTAAAATGACTTCTCCAAAGCCACACAACTCGATGGCATGTGCCCCTGGTTTAGTTTCTCATCATGTGAGTGAGCCCTGGGCCTGGGGCACTAACATTCTCCCTGGAGGAATTTTCTTCCTCTTGGTTTCTTAAGGGCAAATCATTGCATCACCTTTACTCCTGCATGCGAGGGAGTCTGCTACCCCTGTTCCACTGGACGTCCAAGTTACGAACCTGTAATGATGTTCCTGATGGGCTTCACCAGTGCTGTGAAGCCAGAGACTTCGGGCTGTCTGTGCTCCCACATGGGCTGCCATATAACAAGCCCACTGGCCAGTCGGAAGGTTAGGTCAGATTCCTGAGGGAAGAGAAGGTTTATATCTAATACCTGGCTTGTAACTGGTTGAAAGGCCCAGTCATTGCAGTGATTAGTATCATTCATAAGATTATTGTCAAAGTAGGTGATCTTCTAGACCCTCTTTCATCACTCAGATGAGGGTTTCTAGGGTAAACCAGTAGCCCTAAGTTATCATCACAATTACTATGGAAACCACAGTGGTCTGCTTTTGGCAAAATTAATAATTAAAATGGAGCTTTGGACAAAGCATAAAACACAAATTATTGTTTTCTGTTAGCAGTGATCAAGGCCTGTTTATTTCAAGAGTCTTGGCAGACCTCTTGTGGTTATCATTATTATTCCTCTTAATTATTTAATTGTCCTTCTTTCTCCCTCTTAAATCAATATCCTCAGATACGGCTATTTTGACTTTCTGTTCTCCTGGCCGTCTTTTGTCTTTGCTTCATGGAATCAGGAACGTATATTTAGACCTTCCTAGTATATTGTTTTGTAATGTTACCTTCTCAAAAATCTTTAATTCCTTGAGGGTCTATCAGGCATTCTCCCCCTTCCACAGCACCTGGCATCATCACAACACTTAACACAGCATTAGAAATTGGGTACACAATAGGAGCTCAACAAGCACTTGCTGAATTACACTGACCTTACAATCCATACTCATTCAGTTTATCTACAATTTAAAGTCTCTTCCAGGGAAAACATTCTCTGCTTCATCATGACATCATTTTGAGAGGTTGAGATGTTTAAAATGCAATCTCATATTTTTTAAGTACAAATATATGACACTCTGAGATTAAAACAACTCAGCCACAAACTGGAATTAAAATTAAAAAGAAAGAAGAAATAGAATAAAGAAATTAAACAACTCAGCCCCTCAAAAAGAAAAAGATGGAAGCAGAGAATGTGATTACAGATTAATAAACACAACGGAGACCCAGGAATTCACTCGGGGCAGGGATTTGCAACCCTAGCTTACATATTATAATCACCTAAGGAGCTGTTAAAACCTAGGAGGTCCAGGTCTCAACTCCTTCCCTTGCCCAAAACAATTAAATTAGAATCGCTCTGAAGTTCTCTGCTGACTTTCACGTGTAGCCATGGTTGAAAACCACTGATCTATGGGGCGCTTGGGTGGCTGAGTGGGTTAAAGACTCTGCTTTCAGCTCAGGTCATGATCCCAGGGTTCTGGGATCAAGCCCAACATCGGGCTCTCTGCTGGGTGGGAGCCTACTCCCCCCCACCACCCCTGCCTGCCTCTCTGCCTACTTGTGATCTCTGTCAAATAAATAAACAAAATCTTAAAAAAAAAAAAAAAGGAAAGAAAGAGAGAAAGAAAGAAAGAAAGAAAGAAAGCCACTGATCTAGAAGAATAAGAAGTAGGAATAAATTGGGAAAAATGAAAAGTGATCCAGCAAATGGTGAATCATTGTGGCTCAGTGTCAAGGAAACTTCAGCTGGAAAGGCTGGTGAAATCCACACATTGATACAGAGAAGCTTCAACTGTAAGCTATGGACTGGGATGCTGGGACTACAACAGGGCCCATGATGGGAAAGCATCTAGGACTCCCTGTGAAGGTATCAGGAAAGTACGTAAAGCACTTGGTCAAATTCTGTCAACATTCATTCTACAAATATTTATACACCACCTACTGCATACCTGGTACTACTCTACTCTGGGTTAGAATAGTGAACAAAGCATATTAAAGTCCCTGTTTTTCTAGGTGCAAAAGAAGAAGTAAAGCAGGCAATGGGTTGTATCTGCAAGGTGTTGAAATTTTAGATAGGATGACCAGGGGAAATCCTTGTTGTGAAAGTGGTTTTTGAGTAAAAAAGATCTAAATGAAATGAAGGAGCTGCCATGTAGATATTTTCAGAAAAAACTTTCCATGAGACGGGATCAGCAAGTGCGAAGGTCCTAAATTTGCCTGGTCTATCAAGAATAAGCCAGGAGACTGTGTATCTGGAGTCAAGTAAATAGCAGAAGAGTAGAAGGAAAAAGTAAGGTCAGAGAAGTTATTGAGTTCCAAATAATATAGCGCCTGATAGGTCATAGTAAGGGCTTCAGCAATTACTGAATAAGACGGAGAACCACGAGGGTTCTGAGTAGTGGCATGACATTACTGGATGTATGCTTGGTAGGATTACTGAGGCTATTAAGAATAGTTCGAGAAAGGGCAAAAGTGGAAAGAGAGACAGTTTAGGAAGCTATTATTATCATTAAGGTGGAAGATAATTACAGGAGAGAGTTTGTAGAGGGCGAAATGAACAGTGGTAGATTCTGGATACATTTTGAACACACAGTCTACAGCCTGGAAGTGGAAGGTGTGAGAAAGAGGTGTCAAAGGTTTTTGGCTTTGACAAAGATAGGCAAGATGAAGGAGGAGCAGCTTTGGGGATATCAGGAGTCTAGTTACAGACATGTTAAGTTTGAGATGCTTGTTAGACATTCAACAAAAGATACTGAGTAAACAGCTTGACAGACAGATTTAAAGATAAGGGAACATAATATTATGTATGGTGTTAGATCCAGCAAGCAGGGGATTAACAGAAAGCAAAGTGTATCAGGTTTGTTTCTAGAATTTCAGGAAGCCAAACTTCAATTGACCTGGTTTTGATAGTTTCATAGCTTCTGAGCTCAGTCCTTTTCCATGGTCCTCATAAATAATCTTGGGACAAAATAAAATCCAGTGGACATTGCATCCAAAGGTAAGCTCTTTTATACTGAAACCCGGGCCTTTAACACTGGCCCTACCGATGTTAGCACTCACTGAGAGTTATTATTTTGCTTTCTTTGATGTATTTCCAAATAGATTGTATATTTATTGGAGACAAATTGAGATCTTCTGTGCATTTCTCCTTGAGCATCAATACAAACTATCTGAAGATAGTTTACATTTCACAAGTAACACAAACTAAATCAAATCATTCTTTAGACTTGAACACTTGCAGAATGCATGGCCTTTTCTTATGTGGCTATGTTCCTTTGTAAGTCCTTTACAGTTGGTTGAATACATAAGCTCTGGGACCCTAATTTCTCTTCTGGAGTCCCCTTTCGTGGGTCATATAATGTTATGTATGCAGTCATGGCCAAAAAGTTGATAGCTGGAAGAGACACTATCATTCAAGCAGCTGTGGGGCAGGTGGTCTAGTAAGGTCCTTAGAAAAACCAGAAGACACAGACACTAGTAGAACCAATAGCTCCACATCTCAGTTGCGTTTCTTGCTTTCACCAAAAGCCTGTTTTCTTGATGGCATGAAATTCTAAATATGTCCACCAGTAGTTTAGACAAATCAAGGTTAAAAATTAATATTATTTTAAATTTTAAAGTTGTTTACTTCAAACATTTTTTAAAACATTTTATAAAAACCTCATTGAGGCTTGGATTTTTATTCCTTGCTATTTTGCTAGCACTCTGAGTAGTGCCTCTCATAGACCAGGCACTCAATAAATATTTTTTAAAGGAATAAGTACATATGCAAATAAGTGCACTAAATTCCTTAGTTATAATAAATACCCAGAATTTTTCACCAAATTAAATTTAGTTGAAAATAATCTATTTGACAGAATTTTTAGATTTATTTCATGTGACATATTTGAGGCAGTTATAAATTAAAATCAGAGAATCAATGTACAGAAACCTGTTGTATTTCTATACACAGATAATGAAGCAGCAGGAACAGAAATTAAGAAAACAATCCCATTTATAATCGCACCCAAAATAATCAAGTGCCAAGGAATGAACTTTACCAAAGAAGCAAAAAAAACAGCACTCTGAAAACTCTAAAACACTGATGAAAGAAATTGAAGAGGACACAAAGAAATGGAAAGATATTCCATGCTCATGGATTGTTAAAATGCCTTTACTATCCAAAGTTATCTACAGACTTAATACAATACCTATGATAATACCAACAGCATTTTTCACAGAACTGGAACAAACAACCCTAAAGTCTGTATGGACCACAGATGACCCTGAGGAGCCAAAGCAATCAGGAAGAAGAAAAACAAAACTGGAGGTATCACAATCCCAGATTTCAAGTTATACTACAAAGCTATTGTAATCAAAACAGTATGGTACTGGCACAAAGATACATAGATAAATGGAATAGTATGGAAAACCCAGAATTAAACCCACAATTACATGGTCAATTAATCTTCAACAAAGGAGGAAAGACTACGCAATGGGAAAAAGATAGTCTCTTCAACAAATGGTACTGGGAAAACTGGACAACAACATGCTGAAGAATGATAGTGGATCACTTTCTTACACTAAAATAAACTCAAAATGGATTAAGGACCAAAATGAATTAAGGATCTAAAACCACAAAAATCCTAAAAGAGAACACAGGCAGCAATGTCTCTGCCATCAGCCATAACAACATTTTTCTAGATGTGTCTCCTGAGGCAAGGGAAATAAAAGCAAAATTAAACTTTCAGGACTACATCAAAATAAAAAGTTTCTACACAGTGAAGGAAACAACCAACAAAATTAAAAGACAACCTACTGAATGGGAGAAGATATTTGCAAATGATGTATTGGATAAAGGATTAGTATCCAAAACATATAAAGAACTTATAAAACTCAACACCCCAAAAATAAGAAATCCAATCAAAAGACAGGCAGAAGACATGAATAGACATTTCTCCAAAGATGACATACAGATGGCCAATAAATATGTGAAAAGACGCTCAACCTCACACACCACCAGGGAAATGTAAATCAAAACCACAATGAGATATCACCTCACACCTGTCAGAATGGCTAAAATCAAAAACACAAGAAAAAAACAAGTGTCGGTGAGGATGTGAAGAAAAAGGAACCCTCTCACACTGTTGGTAGGAATGTAAACTTGTGCGGCCACTGTGAAAAACAGTATGAAAGTTCCTCAAAACATTAAAACTAGAACTATTCTATGATCCAGTAGTCACACTACTGGGTACTTACCCAATCAGCCAATCAATCAATCAATCAATCAATAGTTCAAAGGGATACATGTGTCTCTATATTTTTTGCAGTATTATTTACTATAGCCAGATTATGGAAGTGGCCCAAGTATCCATCAATGGATGAGGGGATAAAGAAGATGTGGTATAGAGACATGATGGACTATTATCAGCCACAAAAAAGAGTGGAATCTTGCTGTTTGCAAGGACGTGGTTGGAGCTGGAGAATATGGTGCTAAGTGAAATAAGTCAGAGAAAGACAAATATACGATTTCACTCATGTGGAATTTAAGAAAAAAAAATAAATGAACAAAGAAAAAGAGAGAGGATGAGACAAATTAAGAAACACTTTTAACTATAGAGAACAAATGGATGATTACCAGAGGGGTGGGGGAGGGGCTTAGGGGATGGTGAAATAGGTGATAGGGACGAAGGGGTGCACTTGCTGTGGTGAGTACTAGGTGATGTATGGAATTGTTGAATCCCTCTACTGCACACCTGAAATCAATATAACACTGTATGTTAACCATACTGAAATTAAAATAAGAACTTAATTAAAAGAGAAAAACATGCATTGAACTATACACTGTCTTCCAGAAAGATGAGTCATTTTATTAATTTGCTAATTAATGAGTTAATTCATTCAACAAATATTAAGCCCATAACATTGTCTGCGTAGGTGCTGATAGGCAACTCGAGGGAGTGGTGTCAAGAAAAGGAATGCCAAGTGGTACAGCACACAGGGGTTGGAGATGACAATTTTATAGAAAGACCAGTCTGAATGGTTATATGGTCTTCCCCCAGGAGCAAGCAGGTATCTGGGGCAGGGGTGGAAAAAATGGATTTTGGTCATGACTTGGGGTTAACATTTTGAAGGGCAAATGCAAAGGAAGGATAGATAGGGGAAAAGGACATTAATGGTGCTGGTGAGGAGCAGTTCACATGTGTATGGTGTGGGTAGAAAAGTGGAGACAGACAGGGTCTGATGAGCAGCAGGCCAATGAAAGACTGAAGGCAGTGATTCTCAATCAGGGGCAATTCTCACCCCCTTCCCACCCACTGGGGACACCTAGCAATGTCTGGAGTCATTTGGGCCATCACAGCTCAGAGGGAGGAGGTGTTCCTGGTATCTGGTGAGTAGGGGCCAGAAAAGCTACTGATATCCTACAAGGCACAAGGCAATGTCTCACAAGAAAGAATCATCTGGCCCAAAATACCAACAGTGCCAAGGCTGAGAAACCCTGGTCTAGGGGTTGTATATTCCCTATCTACATTTAAGAAAGCAAACACCTTGCTCAGAAGGAAAAAGCCTTTTGGAGAAATTTATTGACTCATTAATATTTTTTATTCCCTATAGCATCTGGAACAATATTTCCTTCACAGAGATAATAAAATGATGAAATAATAATATGCTAGTAAAAACAGCTAATAATAACAGTTTATTAGGATTTAATCACTGTACCATGTCTTATATGCATTGTCTTCTTCCCTTATAAATTCTCTAATTACTCCCTCATAAATCTTCCAGGTTATAAGTAAAACTTGAGGGTCTTGAGCCAGAAACTGTCTGTTTAGTCTCTCCTGGAAGAGAATCTGGCTCCCTTTCTACTAATAATACAAAATACTAATAACGAAAAAATGGCATCACTAAAAGCAACTCACATTTGTTAAGGCTCTTGTATGTATAATGTTGAGCATTATCATGTTTCATCACAATACCTCATAAAACTATTCGTACGTCCAACTAATACATGAGGGAAACTGAGGCTTCAGTTTCTAAGCCTCATAGTCACATAGTAGGAAGCAGCAAACGTGTGATTCAAATGCAAGCCTGTTTCCAAAACTTAGACTCTCAGTCATGTCTTCAAATAAAATTACAGCCATTCCAGTCATTTCTGCACTTCCACATTTTTTAATCCAGAGGATATCTGTCCACAGGTAGAAATCTTTACGGGCTCATTGTTTAAAGAAACCTTCTTTCCTGTCCTCTCCATTTTAAGGACAATGTACCTACATATAATCACTACTCGTAGCACCTGGTTTATTCAATGAGACACCTATTAAATATTTATTAAGTGCCCCATTTTTGGCAGACACTAGACACTGGAAATACAGTGTGACCTTGACAGGCAATGTCCTTTTGCTCAACAACTCTGTTCTAGGGGAAAAAAGGGCAATAGATACGCAAACAACCACAGAAAATAATTTTGGATACTTGTAAATGCAAAGAGGGAAAAAAGAAAAAGGATAGTCATGTATTAGTGACACAAAAGTCATCAGGAAAATTCTTTCTGAGGTGGTAACATTTGAGTTGTGAGTAAACTGATGAGACAGATATGGCCATATGAAAATTTAGGGGAGGAGGCAGAGGTCGTTGCTTCTTTCTTTCTTTTTTTTTTTTAAGATTTTATTTATTTATTTGACAGACAGAGATCACAAGTAGGCAGAGAGGCAGGAGGTGGAGGCAGGCTCCCTGCGGAGCAGAGAGCCTGATGCGGGGCTCGATCCCAAGACCCTGGGATCATGACCTGAGCTGAAGGCAGAGGCTTTAACCCACTGAGCCACCCAGGCGCCCCAAGGTCGTTGTTTCAAACAGAAAGAAAAACAAGTGCATTACTTGAAAGCAAGGATGAATGTGCGGGTGAGCCCCACTGAACCTGGAGGTTAGTGCAAGAGAGAAAAGATATTGGCGCGGCAGGAGGCGGGGCCAAGAAGATGGGCAGGAGCTTGGACCAGCTAGTCCCGCAAACCAGGGAATGGTCTGAATTAATGCTTTTGAGTAAGCGTAACCATCATAAAAGACTTTTTAAAATGGAAAGTCAAATATTTTAAAGCAGCTATTTAATTTGATTTCACAACATTTGAAATTTTTAGTATGTTTCATGAGCAATATTACCAGTGCATGCAAAGCATTTTGGAAATTTACAGGTAATTTCAATTCTATTCCTGGCAGCAATGGGACAGTGTCAAGCGAAAGTGAACTTTAACTAAAACTAAAAGGAGTGAAAAGATTCACTTCATTCTCCTAATAGTGATTATTAATGGTCTTACAACCACCTACATATACATATGTACACACACTCACATACATACATAAATACATATAACTCGAATCATTTATTAGGATCTTATTAGTCTATTAAAGAACACTTGAGTATAACAATTTCTTCTTTTCTCTTAACTTAGCAGTCAGAGGGTATATCATAATTTTCATTTACAGAAATAACAAATACATCTTGATTTCTCTCCATGTGTGGGAACTATATTGTGTCCTCACATATATTCACCCTGTGTTAGAGGTATCCACAGTTGTATGCAATGGAGGATCCAAGAAGTTAAGTAGTATCACCATGATCACACAGCTAGAAAGTGGTGTGTTTTCACATAATTTCACATAATTTCAAATCATATTGTCTCCTTCAGACCCAAAGGGTACTTGTCTATAGTTACATTTTAGTACAATTGATTTCCATATCATCCTATGTTTTGTATTTATGCTTTAAGAAATATTTTGGAAAGCAATTCTTAGCTTGTATCACACTGTCTAGAAGTCCACGGCATAGAAGACATTTAGAACTTCTGCTCTAGACCTGCATTATAACAGACAGCTTACAAGGTACTGTAGAAATACAAAGGAGATAATGACTTAGTCTACATGGGGAGTTTCAGAGGAACAGCTTCATGGAAATGATGACATTGAAGTTGAGGTTTGAGGAGTCATCAGACGAGCAGAAGAAAGAAAGAGGACAGAGCGAATGGCAAGGGTATATTCAGGGAATGGCTCCCAGAGCTGGATCATGAAGATGCCAGTAGGGACTGGCAAATGATACATTAAAAGTTCCTTGACCTTATGTGCCATGTTTAATATGCTGGACATGATCTTGGGGCAGAAGGAGAACCTTTGAAGATTTTTAAGTAGATAATGATATGCAAGGAATTGTGTTTTGAAATCATAATCAGTGGTTTGATAATAGAAATAAATCTCTCCATATCTTGGCTTGCCACAAAATCTTATAAGACATGGACAATCAAATATGGAAATATGGAAACACCATTTGAAGCCCACCTCACCTCTATCCCCCCTCAGCCTAACACTAGCCCTCTCCTTACCTTGATCCTGTGTACCAGAGGAGCAAAGAGAAATACAAAGAGCTCTACAGTGGCCATGGAGTTCTGGAAGATCTTCCTTCGGTTGTTCTCTTCTTCATCATTGGAGCTGCTTTGACAAGGCTGCCCTGGTGAACCCTGGTTTTCTACCTGGTGGATGAATGCACTGCTGCTGCCACCCCAGCTGGAGCCACGGTCTGTGCCCCCAAACCGTTCACTGTTGCAGTCCTGGGGGGCCTCTAGGAGCATCCAGTGAAGGGTGTGAAGGAGCTTTGTCTCAGCAACACCCAGTTTATCTTGGTGGCCTGCATGGGGACAATCACATAGCCAGGTTAAGACAAACTCTGCTACCAGAACAATGGATATCAACTTTGGGTATAGAAAGAACATCCTTGCTTTGCTCTGCAGCTTGATTTCCTGGGACACACTAGCATTTCTCTATACTTCTTACATCCACGGCTGGAAGGGCACATTCTTTTTCTTTTTCTTTTTTTTTTTTTAAGATTTGTTTATTTATTTGTTTGTTTATTTGAGAGAGAATAAAAGCAAGAGCTCACAGAGGGAGAGGGAGAAGCAGACTCTCCACTGAGCAAGGAGCCAGATGCAAAGCTCAATCCTAGGACCCTGGGATCATGACCTGAGCCAAAGACAAATGCTTAACTGACTGAGTCACCCAGGAGCCCCTGGAAGGGCTCAGGGCTCATTCTTGTTTTAGGGCTTCCTAACTGGTTACAATCTCTGCAGAATAGCATAGTGTCGTAGGAGGAGAAACCGCATACATCCCCTCTCTTCAGGCAGATACCCATATATATCTCCAAATAGGCAGTGTGGTGGTTAAGAATCCAGGCTCTGAGGATAGCAACAACTTTACTTTAGACAGGGTGACCAAGAAACCCCTCTCTAAAGGTAACTATTGTGCAGAGACCCAAAAAAGGGCAAAGGACTGGATGGAAAACAGCACATGCGCGAACATGGGGTGGATGTTAGGATGTGTTACCACGTGAGAAAAGCAATTTCAAGAGAATCTTAAAAAAAAGGAAGAGTGTCTATGCACATGCATACACATACATAGAGTACTACAAAGTGCAAGAGGTCGCTTTAGGATTTGAGAGGCCCAAAGAGAAATCAGATTGGAACTCATCTCAGAGAGGTGATAGGCTTCAGCTTCCCTGCAATGTTTTAATGTTTAAAAGGAAAATATATTCACGTATTACTTGTAAAATTCAAGATTTAAGAATAAGAATGCCAGTTCCTTCATTGGTAAGATGGAGATCATAGTGGTACCCACGTGAGGGGGCATTTATGAGAACTGAATGAGATCATGTGTTCAGTTCCTGGAAAAAGAGTTAAGTACCCAGTAAATGTCATCAGCATGAGTGTTGACAATTACATGCCATGGAGAAGGAATGAGGAAGAAGAACCAACCTAACTTGTTCCTGTTTGAAAGCAGGGTTGCAGTGCAGTGCAGGACGTGAGGCAAAGCAGCTTGCACTAGCTCCCATCTGGAAATGCTCTGGATGGCTTCAGAGAGGGCTGGAGAAAGGCCATGCAGCTTGTTCTCTACCAACACACGTTCAAAGGACTGTGGATGCCGAAAAAGAAGAAAAAAAATGTGTAAAATAAGGAATTGGTGATTCTGTCTGATGAGAAACTGGAGATCAAAGTACTACACCAAGATGCAAATCACGGCATCAAGTTTTTTTGAAGTGCACTCACATTGCATTTCATGTTGATGTACAATGGGTCATGATCATTTCTTTTTAGCCATTTTTAGGTATTTGATTTAAAATATAGGACTTGAATTATTAAGTGATTTTTATTTTCACCAAAATTAGCGTCATCTAAAAAAAGAGTGCAACACCACATTTAACTCGTGTAATATGTTATAAAATGCTGCTGTGGCATCCAAGGGGGCTGTCACATTTGCAGACCACAATGAAATGTCTTTTGTGAAAGGGTCTTGAGGACAGAATTGCTTTTGATGTGGTTCAACAAGTGTTAAATAAGATACAACTCTTTCAAGAAATCTGATTTGGGGGCCTCTGAATTATTTCATGTCCTAAGCAATAATCTGGCACAAGACATTTCCTTCCTAATGCCTGTAACCATAAAGATACTTCATATACCTTTGAATAAAAGATGGAAGGAAGGGCAAGGAGAATGATGGGAAATAAGCCATAGTTTTGCTGGTTTATTCACTCTTTCTTGGCCGGGGATACTTTCAGAAAGTGAAACATCACAGAACAAATTTGACCTACTCCCAGTTTTTTTTGTTGTTGTTATTTGAATGGGGGTGGGGGGCAGATATCGCTCTAAGGGGTTAGGGAAAGTATAGCTTCCAAATATTAAAATAAATTTAATAAAAATTTGACTTACATGAATTGAACCTGATTGCTACTTGATGCCCCATGTAATCAAGAAAACTATGGAAATATGCTATAGAGTGATCATAATACAGGTTCCAAGTATTCAAGCTGTATTATTGGTACTATTAGGATACCAGAGAAAAAGACATGGCTTAATACAGATATTCTCTGAAGAAAATGAGTTACTTTTTGACTAAGAAAAGGAAAATAAGAAATCCATCTTCATAATGAAAAGCATGGTGATGTTTCAGTAAGGAGTGTAAAAAGATAATGGTTTTTTTTTTTTTTTTCTAAACTGAATAAAGACATATCCAAATGATTTTAAATTCTTCAGCCCTCAGGTATCTAAGTATTCATTAAGTAAATGGTGAGTATGTTGGGCATTAAAAGATTATAAAGAATTTACAGTCTTGTTGAATACATTTTAGAGGATGAGTTGTATATTTTATAATTGGGTGCTCTGGGTACTTAATGTCATTTCCTTCTTAAATGTCACTAATACAGCTCTTATTATTTTTTAAACCCTGAAAACTGCTTTCTACATTTTTATTTCTCTGTGACTTAGTTGTTTGATATCGTATGACTACATTAAAAATGCCAAATCTTTGCCAAGGACAGGGAAAATACAGGATTATTTTAAGTTAGTATAATTGTAAGCATGATTTATGGAAGGCTCAGTGATTTCTTAAGTGTCAAATTACTCTAATTTGAGCTAAGTACAACAACAAATTCTATTAAAAGGTCCTTATTAAAAGATTATATTTTAAAAATATCTCTGTGGCAACTTTGAAGGGCAAGAGATACAACAAAACAAATTCCTATTTGAATGTGTGTACCTGCATGCACGTTTAAAACTCTCTAGTAGGCTCTCATCATTTTTAAGGGTCATAACACATTTCAGAACTCCTCACTATATAGTCATCTGTGTAGTCATTTGCAAATTTTCATGGCAATGCCTAAATGGGTAGGTTTCCACTTTTAGGTTATGATATATGAAATGTGAAGATCCTTATTTGAGCTCCAAATTCTAATGAAATTTATGAAAAGTTCATCCCATTTTTGCTTCATGATTTCATGTTTTTTGTTTTTGATTTGTGATCGGGACCTCTTTAAGGATATATGATTCCCTTAGACTCTCAGGACAAGTGCACTCTATAAGGTATACATATTAATAGCATTAGTCTCATAATTATTTTACATCATCTATTTTCAGACTTGCACAAAACATGCAAGACATCAAGTTCAGAACTGTATATGACTTTGAGTCATTCATAGGCCCTCATCTCATTAACTTCCACCATAACAGTCTCAATTTTGTTGAGGAAGGAATGGACTTCTTATATTTGTCCTGCAAGGCCCTTCACCACCAGGTTCTTTGTAATCTCTCCATCCTTTCTTCTACTGCTCTATTCCTATCCACTCGGGGATAAGGTGCTTTAGACTTGCTATTCCCCTTTACTCTTCCCTTAACTATTCCTCCCTCCCTATTTTCAGTTTTCTCTAACAGTCACATTAGCAGGTAAGCCTTACCTATCCTCTGTTCTTAACATGGAATCCACTCCCTCCCCCAATCCCGAGCTGCCAGTGCCCCCAGTCTCCTTTCTTTCTTCATTTTCTCCATAGTGCTTATCACTATCTGGCTTATTATGTATTTTACTTATTTGTGAGTAGCTTGGCTTCCTCCCACTAGAATGCAAACTCTGTATTTTGATTATTGCTCCATCCCATCATTTAGAACCCTGCCTAACACATAGAAGGTGCTCGATAATATTTGCTAAATGAATTAATCTAAACAGTCAGTTTAATTTAATGCCTTTCTTTGGGTTGAAATGACCACACAGAATATGGAAACAATCATTAAATGTTGAATATCACATACCACACATGAGGCTTCATATTGCTTTCCCAGTTTAGGCCTCAAAAATGCACTGAAAAATTAATAGAGATAGCGGTTATAAGTAAAATTATTAGCATCTTTATGAAATATTTTTTCAACGGATAAGATACAGTGCTACATAACTCAAATTTCATGCCTCCCTATAGCTTGTTAATGAGCAGGTGTTGAACAGCTGACGACATTTGCTTTTACATATGTAATTACATGTATGAAAGAGATGTGGATCTCCACATTTTCTGTATCCACTCTTATTCTGAAGACTTTTTCCTAATCAGATTCCAAATTGCCAATGGTCAGGAGTGGTGTATTGCTCATGTGTATAATTATATAAAAAACTAAAAATGAATAGCTTGTGGGTTGTGATTTCCAGAACCTAATTTTTTATCTTATAAATTTACAAAATAATAATAACAATAATAATAATAATGGAAATCTTGTTTCTTGTTTATTAGAATAGGTTTCAGAGATTCTTCCAGGAAAAAAAAATGCTTATCAAAAATCATCTTCCTCAAGTTCTTGAACCAGGAAGACTATATTGGCTGAATCCGAGCAAAAATGGTTAACAAGTGGGCATAGCCGATATTCGCCAAACAGGAGCTGGAAAAACAACAGGTCACCGGCCTGGAATTACAGCAGGAGATGGAGCGGAAATTGGACGCAAGAGCACAACCAGTCATAATTATCTTCCCTAGTTCCCCGCCCCCTCTTCCTAGGTTTTCTGCCCTCCCACCCCCTAAATAATGTATATATTTATTCAACTGCCAATCTGCTTGTCGGCAAACTTCACGGAAATATTTTTTTTAATGCGTGTTTTTAAGCAGGTGCAGAGGGCTTGCTTTCCAGCCCCAGAGAGGGAGCTGCAGGCTGTGGCGCGGCCTCAGCAGCAGTGGCGGCAGCGGCAGCGGCGGTGACCCAGGCGGCCCCAGGAGCGTCCCCAGCCCAGGGTGGCCCGCGGCGTGCCCTCTGCGCCCCTCACCTGGTTTGCCGCCACAGGAAGGTCTGGATGGGCAGGGGGATGCCGCGGCCGCTGTCTTGCTCCTGGCCCTCGGAGCTCTTCCTCTTCACCATGATGGTGGCTCCTGGGAGTCCTACTGCAGGACCCAGCTCTGGCTCCTCGCTAGCCGCCGCCGCCTCCTCCTCCTCCTCCCGCTGCTCTCCCCAACTCTCATCCCCTCCTTCCCCGAGGCTGAGCCGGCTCTCTCCGCCCTGATCCCCCGTCCCTCTCCCCTTCCCCCGCCCCTCCCCGCCCGTGGAACATGGCTGCGGGAGGAGGGGAGGGCTGGAGGAGCCGCGGAGCGAGGAGGGGGGCGCTCGGAGGAGCTGTCCGCCTCGCCGCCCCCGCGCCCGCTCCTTGCTTTCAGTACCTCCCACTGTGGACAGCAGCCCGCGCCGGCGGGCCGGGCGGCAGAGCAGAGCTGGGGACAGGGTGAGCTGCAGCGGGATGGTCAAAAAGGTCCACACTCCGCATTGCACGCTGATCCCCTCCCGCCTCTTCCACCCCCTAGGATTCGGCTTCCTTCCCTGCGAGCTGCACCCCAGGAGTGTCCCCTGTCCTGCTTCCCAACCTCAGCATCCGAAGTATTGTCACAGTCTGGGGAGGAGGAGCTTTGGGAAACCGCAGAACAGTCACTAACCCTGGCATCATTCGCACGTCTAGCAAGGAGGTCAGGAGTCCACCCTTGGGTTTTAGCAGAAGGAGCACATGAAAATTATTAGAAATGTAAACAAGGAAGAGAGCAAGCTTGGCAAGACAGAGAAAGCTTGAAAGTTTTCTAATGTGAGAATTTATTTTAAAATGGTAACCACAAGAATTTTACTTTATTTTGCTAAAGCAGGAATATCCACAAACTAACCAATTGTGGGTATCAGTTAATTATAACTTGAGAAAGAACATTTGAATCATGCTTTTAGGAAACGCTGTTTATTATAGTCCATGAATGTACTTGGACGATCCTGTTCATCCCATCCATATCTGCCATTTTCCTTCAGTTGTCATCGTCAAATGTCTGTATAATTTATCGATGGGTTACTGTTAGGCTCCTAGGTGTTTCACCTAGCATCAAAACAAGTAGGGATGGGGATGAAGCAGTTGGAATAGAAACCCATTGCTGTGAACCCAACTACCTGAAAACAAACAAATACAGTCACACACCTGTTTGAACAAAGATATTGATGTAATAACACATGGAATAAAGAATGAGACCCTAGGGCCAGATCTCACGACATAGAAATATTTCTTGTATAATTAACTATTTACTCTTTTACTCCATATAGAGAGAATTATGTGGTATATATTGGTATTTTCAGTCACAAAGTTA
Organism: Enhydra lutris kenyoni; assembly: GCF_002288905.1. Classification (NCBI taxonomy): domain Eukaryota; kingdom Metazoa; phylum Chordata; class Mammalia; order Carnivora; family Mustelidae; genus Enhydra; species Enhydra lutris. The sequence goes on along the minus strand of NW_019154085.1, from coordinate 20,762,752 downwards.
AAATATCCATTTAATTTCTTGAAGTAATATTTGATTTGACAGACAGAGATCACAAGCAAGCAGAGAGACAGGCGGGGGGTGGGGTGGAGCAGGCCCCCCACTGAGCAGAGAGCCCGATGTGGGGCTCGATCCCAGGACCCTGGGATCATGACCTGAGCCGAAGGCTGAGGCTTTAACCCACTGAGCCACCCAGGCGCCCCCGAAGTAATATTTTAACAGGAAGTTTGAAACAAGGAAAGACATCTTCTAAATACAATTTATTCAATACATATTTATTGAGTCCATTTTATATGCCAAGAACCATGTTGTATAGATGGCTGTTCTTAGGGAACTCACAGCACTGAAAGGAATATAGACATGTACAGAAAAGGGTACCATGGAAAACATGACACCGATTCACTTATAAACAAAGGGACAAGGCAGAAAACATGGGCTGGAATTGGATGGAAAAAAGGTTTTGTATGGCAAGCTACAGAGTTTGGATAAGAAGACTTTAAGTAGGGCAGTAAAAACCTTTGTTTCCATTTAAGGGCAATTGATATGAGTGGGATGTAGAGGTCATTTTAAATAAACAAGCATTGTAGATGGGAACCTCAGTCTGAACTTTAGAGAAATATTTCATGAGATGCTGAACCAAGGCCATGACAGCAGAACTAGAAATAAAGAGATAAATTTGACTGATATTGCAGAGGTGTAATTAAGTAAGATTCGATAACCAAGTGGGTATAGGGAAAGAAAAATATACAGTGGTTAAGAGCTTAGATCTTGAGCTAGACAGTTTTGTCCCTAGAACTACCTTGTCCTAGATATAATACCCCAGGAAAGGTTCTTGGACAAGGTCTCCAAATAATCATACCTTTCCCATGGAGTTGTGTGAAGATTAAATGTTAATACTTGTAAAAAAATATTTAAGAGAGTCCCTAATCTATACTAAGACTTCAATAAAAAAACAAGCAAAGCTCTAGGTTTTCTGATTTGAGCAACTGAGTAAATGATGATCTCATTCGAAGACAGAAAAGTTGATAGGGAGAATTATATTCTTATTTTAGGTCTGTCTATAGGAGCATTAATGGGTTTTCCTTAAATCTTTATTGGAAATGTTAGTGGGTATCACGAAGAGACAGCTAGGAATATGGGTATGAGGTTCAGAAGAGTTAGCTGGTAGGACAGATCAATTTCTGTGGTTAACACTGTAAAAAAAGTAATTGAAACTATGGAAGTAGTTAAAGTAATCCAGGCAAATATATGGAAAGAGAAAAAAAACAATTTACAAATCTAGAGAACATCAAGTTCTGTCTATTGCCACAAAGAATGTTGTTGAGAGATGATAGCACAGAATAGGATAGTAGGATAGGCAGAGTTCTAAGATAGTGCCCCAGATTCCCACCCCTGGCTTATATATATACCTTCTAGCAATTAATCAAATACTTATCCAGGTGCTGCTGTGAAAAGATGTATATAAAGCTTCAGGTTTTAAAATTTATTAATAAGCTTTATTTCTGAAAGCAGTTTTAGGTTTACAGAAAAATTAAACCAAAAATACAGATAGTTATCTATTCTCTCTCTTCCAGTCCAGTTCCTTCTATTATTATTTTTTAAAGTTTTATTTATTTATTTTAGAGAGAGAGAAAAAGAGAAGGGGGTTGAGGGAGGGGGCCTAGAGAGAGAGAGAGAATGTTAAGCAGACTCCTTGCTGAGTGTGAAGCCCAGTGAAGGGCTTGATCTCACAACCCTGAGTTCATGACCTATGCCGAAATCAAGAGTCAGACACTTAACCAACTGATCCACCCAGGTGCCCCTAGTTTTTTGTATTATCAACAAACTTACATTTGTGTGGTACATTTGTTATTACTGGTGAGCCAATATTGATATATTAACTAAGTCCATAAAGTTCATTTTGTCTATTATACTGTTATACAAATATTGTACAATATTTTGCCAAATAATGTCACACATTCATCATTATGAATCATACAGAATAGTTTCATGCCCTAAAAAAATCCTCTATGTTCTACCTATCCTCCCTCCCTGATGCCTGGCAAACACTAATCTTTTTACAGTCTCTCTAGTTTTACCTTTTCCAGAATGTCATATAGTTGAAATCATAGAGTATATAGACTTTCTAGATTGGTATCTTTCACTTAGTAAAATGTCTTTAATTTTACTTTATGTCTTCTTGTGGCTTGATAGCTCATTTCTTATTGCTGATCAATGTTTCATTGTATAGATGCACCATAGTTTATTTATCTAACCATCTCAGTTGCTTTCAATTTTTGGCAATTACAAATAAAGATGCTTTAAACACTTCATGTGCAGGTTTTGGTGTGGATATAAGTTTTTAATTCTTTTGTATAAATACCCAGGAACACAATTGCTGGATTGCATAAGACTATGATTGGCTTTGTAAGGTCTGTCAAATTATCTTCCAAAATGGTTGTACCACAGAATTAAAAAAAGAGAGAGAGAGAGAGATGTGAACATATTTATGGTCCAGAATTAAAGAGTCCCAGAAGAAGAAAATGTTAAGGATATTTGAGAGAGGGGATAATAAATTAAAAGTTTCTGGAGGATACTATATCTGGCACACAGAGGGATTAATCACTCTTTGGTGAAGGAATAATTTCTAAGATGGGAGACAAAAAGGGAGAACAGTAGAGGTTAAATCAGCAGAAAAGGAAGGATAACCATATGATACAGTTCAGGCATAGGTAAACTGTGAAGTAATTAGTAAGGTCATTTTTAAAAAAGTTTCGTTTGATGGGGGAGGAATAGGGCATTTGTCAGAAAAATAATAATAGATAACATAATTGAATAGTTGTTATATGTCAAGTTCTGTTTTAAATATATTAGTCAATTGATCCAAAAAACTCTGCAATCAACATTTTAAGAAGAGAAAACTGAGACACATGAAGTTTATATAACTTGCCTAAAGTTATACAGGAAGTAATGAAAGAAATGGTGAAGTCAGTTTCAAACTTAAGCCCCAAGTTTTTAATATAATACTGAGTGTTGTGCAGTTATGAGGGTTTGGAAAAAGAGTTATGAGTCACAAAAATAAGAACTGCTCAAGGACATATGAAAGAATTACCCTGTTGATGATAGAAGATGAAGAAGAGCTAATGGTCCTTTTCAACCCCAAATGCCCTTAAAGCATTGAGTCATCTAGAAGCAGAAGAAATCTATGATAAGCACTTGTTAAGATCAGTATTCAGAATCATATTTTAGTGGAGAATCAAGATTGCCATGACAACTTACTTCTTACAACCATTGAAAGCCTCCAACCTTTTTGGGGGGGGGGCTTTTGGGAAGAACCCTACCCTCCTTAAATGCTTTCATCTACACTGCCTTCTGTCATGTATTTCTCTTTCAATTCAGATAAACACTATTGGAGGAAAGCTAAGAACTGGGTTAATCTGGTCAATGACACCATCACAGCTAATAAACCAACTCCATTGTAATCACTGCATGTTATTATCTCACCATACAAGACTGAATTGGATGTGGAGCTTTCCCAAAGACGGTGCCTAGTGATGGAGTGGCCTTGGGCAGTAGAGAAAGTGGCTACTGGGCCTTAGAAAGCATGGGAAAGGGAATTGCAAAAAGATCTAGACAGATTCAGCTAAATATATGTCAGCTTTAAAGGTTGTCCTCTTTTAAATGAAGGAGTGAATTTTGATAGTGACCAGACGTTGAGTTGTCAGGTGAATATACAAATAAACATTCCTGGCAGTTAGGCTGAAGAGAGAAGAACTCTAACTGGGTCTTGGAAAAGATTGCTTCAGTAAGCAGAATCCAGAATGCTGTGTAAGTACATGAGAACCAGTAGAAATAAAAACATTCATAGTAATTAATAAAAACAGTTTTTGACAAGAGCCCACCATTCATCTATGGCAACCTTTCAGAATTAAATGTGAAACATGATTGCTGTTATCTTATATTTGTCACTAAGGAGTATATGCTGAATACACTGATGCTGTAATTTTGGAGTTTTAGAAGAAAGGCCGCACTTTAAGGTCACTCCCATTATGCAAGAATGGATATACCCAGTGTGTCTTGGACATCCATAGTCAAAATAGCTCACCTCTTTAAGGATGGCACCTCCTAGTGGTCTCTCAGTGGGTAGAACAAAGCTCCAAATCCCACAGTCCATGCTCATTTAAGCTCCTTACTCTGGTTTGCAAGGGTCCTCAAGATCTGACTGCTTTTCATACAGCTCCTCCTGCTTCACTTCGCTCTAGATACACTGGCCCTTCAAGTACCTTGATTTTTTGGTTTTCTTCCATATTTATAGGAGGCTGGCACTTTTTCACTCTTCAGGTCTCAGCTCAAATATAACCTCCTCTTATAAGACTGTTTATTAACCTGCCTAAAATAATCCTCCTTATCCTCTTTCAGAAATGTTCTACTATAGTCCTCTGTTTTTTACTTCATAAAACCCATTATTTTCTGAATGTCATACTTCCTTGTTTTAATGTTTGTCTGCTCAGTCTAGAGAATAGCAAAAGAATCTATAAGATATCCAGGGGTAAATATAACAAAAACATTTAATACCTTTGTAGACAAAATACTTTAAATTGTTTAAAGGCGTAAAGACTTACAAAAATACCATGTTCCTAGGTAAGAGGACTCATTTTCATAAAGATATATTGTTATTCTTTAAATCCAGTGTTTTTTCAGGATTTTTCATAAAACCTTAAAAAAGCTGTTCCTAAAATCCATATAGAAGAACAATGAGTCAAGAATAGCCAAGACGGATCTGAAAAAGAAGGAAAAGGTTGAGGAATTATAAGACTATATAGTAATTGAGGCAATGTGATTGGTAACAATATGGGGATAGAAAAATTAACCAGTAAAATAGAATAAAAAGTTCAAAAGATGAAATATGAAGAAATCATATGTGATACAGTAGAATGTGTTGTTTCTACTCAGAAAAAAAGTAAATTCAGATTCTTTCCTGAACCCTACCAAAAAATAAATTATTCAAGGTGAGTTAAAGACCTAAATGTGAAAAGCAAATTTGAGCTAAAAAAAAAAAAAAACAAATAGTTCTGATATCCTCTTTTTTTAATAAACACTTTGAATCTTGCTTGAGAAAGACTCAAAAAGTTAAAGACATATAAGGAAACAGAAAACTCAAATATATTAAATATTTTCTGCAGTGAGAGACTCAAAAAATAAAAATATACATCCTAGGATGAGAAAAGATACTTGCAATGCATTCAGTAAACAAAAGATTAGAATCCAGATTAGATTAAGTTTACTAAAAATAAAAATCATTAAGTCAAGACAAAAATTTGAAAAATGAGAACATGCTTAAATCTCATCAATAATCACATCAATATGCTCAATCTCATCAATAATTTGGGAAAGTGCAAATAAAAAACTTAATTCCTCTCCAAATCCATAATATTAAAGAAAAAAATAGCTTTAAAATCTGATAAATTTAGCTAATGCAATAAGACAATAAAAGGGAAATGAAAGCTATACAGACTGAGGAAATAAAGCTTGGTTCACAAAGGACAGGATCATCTATGGAGAAAATCCAAACGTATGGACAAAAAAAATCTTCCTGAAGCTACTATGTGATTATAGCAAGTTTCAGGATTCACAGTTAATATAACAAAAGTCAATTGCTTTCCTATATACCAGCAGTCAACAAGTGGAACTAGAAATTAAAAACACAACACAAATTATATTAGCATCCCCTAAAATGAAATGTTTAGGTATGAATCTAAAAAATATTTATGTACAACATCTGTATGAGGAAAACTACAGAACTTTGATGAATGAAATCAAAGAACTAAATAAATAGGGAGATACTACATGTTCATGAGCAGGAAGATTCCATATTATCAAGATGACAGTTCTTCCTAACTTGATCTATGAAGTCAATGCCATCCCAATCAAAATCTCAGCAAGTTATTTTTTTGGATATTACCAGACTGATTCTAAAGTTTATATAGAAAGGCAAAAGTCCCAGAATAGCCAATAAAATATTGGAGAAGAACAAAGTTAGAGGATTGACACTACCCAATTTCAAGACTTACTAGGACAGTAACCAGGACAATGTGGTATTGGTGAAAAATAGACAAATAGTTTAATGGAAAAGAATAGAGAGTCTAGAAATAGACCCACATAAATATAGTCACTGATCTTTGACAAAAGAGCAAAGGCAATAAAATGGATCAAAGATAATCTTTTTAGCAAATGGTGCTAGGGCAACTAGACATGCACATGCAAAAAAAAAAAAAAAAAAGATCTAGACAGTGACCTTATACCTTTCATAAAAATTAACCCAAAGTGGATCATAGACCTGAATGTAAAATGCAAAAGTATAAAACTCCTAGAAGATAGTGGGGAAAACTAGATGACCATGGGTATGGCAATAACTTTTTAGATACAACACCAGAGGCACAATCCATGAACGAAAACAATGGATAAACTGTACTTCATTAAAATTAAAAACTGCTTTGTAAATGACAATGTCAGAACAATGAGAATATGAGCCACAGACTGAGAAAATATATTTGCAAAAGGGATACCTAATTGAGGACTGTCCAAAACATAAAAAGAACTCTTGAAACTCAGAAATAAGAAAACAAACAACCCAATTAATAATAATAATAAAAAATTGGCCAAGGACCTTAAGAGACACCTCACCAAAGAAGATAGACAGATGGAAAATAAGCATATTAAAAGATGCTCCACTTTAAAAACCACATAGTGTTTCCTCAAAAAGTTAGAACTACTCTATAATCTAGTAATTACACTACTGGTATTTATCCCCAAAATACAAAAATACTAATTCAAAGGGATACATGCACCCCTACATTTATTGCAGCATTTACAATAACCAAATCATGGAAATAGCCCAAGGGTCCATCAATTGATGAAGAGATAAAGATGTGGTGTATATGTACAATAGAATATATTCAGCCACAAAAAAGAATGAAATCTTGACATTTGCAACAATATGGATGGAGCTACAGTGTATAATGTTAAGTGAAATCAGTCAGAAAGACAAATACCATATGATTTCACTCATCTGTAGAATTTAAGAAACAAAGCAAATGAACAAAAAGAGAGAGAGACACAAACCAAGAAATAGATTTTTAACTATAGAGAACAAACAGATGGCTACCAGAAGGAAGGTGAGTGGGGGAGGGAGGATGGGTGAAAAAGATGATGGGGATTAAAGAGTACACTTAATTGATGAGCACTGAGTATTGTGCAGAATTACTGAATCACTATATTGTACATTTGAACCTAGTATCACACTGTATGTTAACTATGCTGAATTAAAAATTTAAAAAAACTTAATAAAGATGCTTACTTTATATGTTATCACGGAAGCTCAAAACAATAGTGAATTATCACCATAAATCTCTTAGAATGGCCAAAATTTGGAACACTGTCAACTCCAAATGCTGATTAGGGTGTGGAACTAGAGGAACTCTCATTTTCTGCTGGTGGGAATGCAAAATGGTCCAACTACTTTGGAAGATAATCTGGCAGTTTCTTACAAAACTAACATACTCTAACCATATGATTCAGCAGTTTTGTGTGTTGACACATACCCAAGTGAACACATACCCAAATTTCCAAATTTATGTCTGCACAAAAGTCTGCACGTGCCTATTAATAGCAGACTTGTTCATAACTTCCTAAGCCTAGAAGCAATGAAAATATTTTTCAATAACTGAATGGATAATCAAGCTGTGCTACAAAGGACAAAGGAATATTATTCAGCACTAAAAAGAAACAAGTTATGAAGCCATGAAAAGACATGGAAGAAACTTTCATGCATATTACAGAGTGGAAGAAGCAAGTCTGAAAAGGCTATATTCTATATGATTCCAACTATTTGATGTTCTGAGTAAAGCAAACTATGGAGACAATTAAAAGATCAGTGGCTGCTTGGTATTAAGGAGGAGTGACAGATGAATACGTGGGAATAGAGGATTTTTAGGGCGGTGAAAATATTTTGTATTATACTATAAATGATGAATACAAGTTATCGTGTATTTGTCCAACCTATATAATGTACAACAACAAGAGTGAACCATAGGTAAAATATAGATTTTAGGTGATTATGATAGCTCAATGTAGGTTCATCAATTGTAACAAATGTAGCAGTCTGATGGAGATATTAATTATGGGGCAGTGTGAGGACATTGTGTGGGGGTGAGAGATATGGGAGAGATCTCTGTAACTTCCTCTCAAATTTTTTGTAAAGCTAAAACTGTTCTAAAAAGCAATGTTCAAAAAAAGTCTGATAATATCAAGAGTTTTCAAGAATATGTAGAACTTCCATGATTTTGAAGACTACTTTGGCAATATCTAGTAAAATTGAAATATGTGCACCCTTCAATCCAACAATTCCCTAAGTAGACCCTGGAGGACTTATCACATATGTGCATAAAAGGATAAAAACATCACTCATCACACTAACATTTTAGCAGTGAATTCTAAACATATTATGCACATCTGTATACAGGAAAATGAAGTAATGACCTAAGACACATTCATATAATAAAATAATACATAGCACTTCATATGTATGACTTATAGCTTCATGTAGTGTTGAGTGAACAAAATAACTTCCAGAATGAGCTCATGATATAATACCATTTATTTTAAAAGCTTAAAATATGCAAAACAGTGCTATATATTTTATGCATACACAGGCATAATTATTTAGTGAAAATATTTTCAGCTATTATCTTGACCTGAGCTCCACAGAAAGCCGGGCTTGAAACCATGCTTGTGTGTTTCTTTTTCTTAGGGAGTGCAATCCAAGGAAGTAGAAGTGAACTAAACATAGATAAGGTGGAGGAGACAAAGCTAAAAAGATGGTATATTGCAAAACTGACTACTAATTTGTATCAAATGCAAGAGATTACTTGATTTGCAAGTGGTCCTCTGAGAACCTGCTTCTCAAAATAACTGCTTCTCAGAAGTGTGTCTGTAGAAAGAAGGGAGAAGAATTTATATGGAGGTTGGGTTTGCTCTGTGGGGTGTTAGTCCCTCCACACTCCCTGGACATACACATGTGAGGTCAGAGAGGATCCTACAGCATCTTGTACCTCAGTACCAACAGGGATTCCTGGCACATTAATAGTACATGTAGCAAGAGTATCAGGCAAGGTGAACTTGGCAAGAGTTCACACAGTATTGGTCTCTCTGCAGAAATGGCTGAAGCTGGAGCCAGTGTTCACTGGCTCCAGAAACAGATGAGGCTAAGAGGATGTGAAATGGCACATACAAATTTCAGATATATTAACACCCCATTTCAAGACCCTTAAGAGCAAGGGCTCTGGAACCTGATTACTTGGGTTCAGATACCAGCATTGCTGCTCACAAGCCATGTAACCTTGGAAATGCTACTTAACATCTCAGGGGCATCTGGTGGCTCAGTCAGTTAAGTCTCAGAGTCCTGAGTATGGCTCAGGTCATGATCTCAGTGTCCTGAGTTGGGATCCCACCTCGGGCTCTGTGCTCAGCAGGGAATCTGCCTGAGATTTTGTCTCTCTCTCTCTTCCTCTGCCCCTCCCCATCCCAATAAATCAATAGATCTTAAAAAAAAAAAAAAAGAAAGAAAGAAAAAGAAAGGAAATGCCACTTACCATCTCTGGGAGTCAGTATCTCCATTTGGAAAAAAAAAATGAGAATAATAAGAGGAGCTATTTTGCAAGGTTGTTGTGAGGATTTAATGAGTCAATATAGTTTCTGGTTACAACTGTTACATAACAAATGATTAGTCCAAATCTTAGTGGCATAAAACAACCGATTATTGTGCTCATGATATGTGAGTCAGGAATGTGGGAGGTCTCAGCAGGGTAGTTCTCATTTAGAGTCTCTCATGCAGTTACGGTTAGTTGTGGGTTCCGACTGTAGTTACATGGACACTTGAACGGTCAGTATGCCCAGGAGGGCTTGTGCACATGGTTGACAGCTGAAGCTCGTTCGCAACTGGTTGCTCAGCCCACGTTCTATCCACTGGCCTCTCCTGAGTGACAGACTCGGGATGGTTGGACTTTTGACAGCTCAGTTCACCAGGGGGAGTATCCCAAGGGGACCAGGTGGAAGCTTCACAGCCTTTTCTGGTCTCACTTCATGTAGCGATACTGCTGCTGGGTTTTTTTGTGTTTTTTTGTTTTTTAACATTTTATTCACCCATTTGACAGACAGAGATCACAAGTAGGCAGAGAGGCAGGCAGAGAGAGAGGAGGAAGCAGGCTCCCCGCTGAGCAGAGAGCCCGATGCGGGGCTCAATTCCAGGACCCTGAGATCATGACCTGAGCCGAAGGCAGAGGCTTTAACCCACTGAGCCACCCATGTGCCCTGCTGCTGTGGTTTATTGATTTAAAGAGTTACAAGGTTTCCTTGAGCACTGAAAGGAGTGACATAGATCCCACCTCTTAATGAGAGGAGCGTCAAAGAACTTGTGGACACATTTTAGAATAGCCCCAATATGGGTAAGCTCTTGTCACAGTGCCTGTTCTACTCTATCACAAGTCTTATTCTTTTGATACAACATAGCCTCTTTGCCTTTTGAACAAACTCTTGTGTAGCTTAGTTTTCTTTTCCATTCTGTCTTGATGGTGCAAATCCATGGTGTTCCTTCACAGAGTGACCCGACAGAGATGGACAAACCACTGTTCTGGGAATTCTCAGTCGATGTCCTAAAAATACTGAATTTATGTGGAGAATGGCTGTAGCATTTACATTTACATTTTTCTTTTCCACTTGGCATCTCATTAGGGCTTGTCTGTCAACACATCCCAGAAGCACAGAGTAAAGGGATATGGAATGACTCACAATATAGACAATAGGGGTGGACACTAACTCTGGACATGGCTTGAGGATTCATTAGTTGAAATCTTAAGACATGAAGGGTCACTCCTGAATAGGTCAGATCTCTGGGGATTTTTTTGTTTGTTTGTTTGTTTTTAAAAGATTTTATTTATTTATTTGTCAGAGAGAGAGAGAGCAAGCACAGGCAGACAGAATGGCAGGCAGAGGCAGAGGGAGAAGCAGGCTCCCTGATGAGCAAGGAGCCCGATGTGGGACCGATCCCAGGACGCTGGGATCATGACCTGAGCCGAAGGCAGCTGCTTAACCAACTGAGCCACCCAGGCGTCCCCAGATCTCTGTTTTGACTTCAGTATCAGTGGCTTCACCAATGGAAGGCACAGCACAGCCCTCTGTTTCCCGTCAATGGTCTGAGAGCTCTGTTTCAGGAGTACAAAACCTTTTTTCTGCTATGGATTTAAAACGAAAAGAAGATCCCTATTGTCATCTAGTAGGTGTCAATATCTTAAAGCCTATTTTTGTTTGTGTCTATTTTTACGAACAATCATGTTTTCTGTTTAAAGAGTATGAAAGCTTCACGGTATTAGAAGCCATGCTGAGTCACTGAGTGTTCATTTTCATTTAACATTGGTACGGCTTGATATATTTTTAATTCTCAGGCTTTATTATTATGCACACTCTTTGTCATGATGATGTTGATGACAAAGACGTGTTAAGTCTCCACTTTATATTATACTATAAGGAAGGAAGCTTTATTTTATGAAGGTAGAGATGCTGAACAGCCCCTTAGAAAACTAGCCTTCAATTTAATTTTCTCTCTGATGTATAAAAAAATCTTTATTGGGGCACCTGGGTGGCTCAGTGGGTTAAAACCTCTGCCTTCGGCTCAGATCATGATCTCAGGGTCCTGGGATCGAGCCCCGCATCGGGCTCTCTGCTCAGCAGGGAGCCTGCTTCTCCTCTGTCTCTGCCTGCTGCTCTGCCTACTTGTGATCTCTCTCTCTGTGTCAAATAATAAACAAAATCTTTAAAAAAATATTTATTAAAGAAAAAAAAAAACTTCTTTTATACTATTATCACATGCTGAAGGAATGAGGAGATCCATGTTTTCCAGGAGTCTAAATCATTTCTGCACAGGGTCAATTCTGAAAAACTAAAAGGATTGATTTCAGAAAGTGTATCTTTTTAAAATGTAGACATGCAAGATCTGTACTTAAGTATTCTGTTGACACTTTCTTACTAATGAAAGGTTTGTGTGTGCCGGGCTGAAATTTCAGAAATACCTTAATGAGCGTGCCCTGAAGTAGGTGGTGATGAGCACTGGTGTGAGAAGAGACAGGGCTTGCCTGCTCCTTAGGAAATAGCCAGGGAGAAAGTCTGGCTGTAGCACTCCGTCCCCTGCCGCTGTGCTGCCCCGTCCCTCACTCCTCTGCTCCTTCATGTGTGTGTCCTCTCCCAGGGTGGCAGCTTCTAGCTGTGTGTGTGACTCAGTCATGTGACAGCAACACACACCCCAGACCCTGGGGTCTTCAGCAGAGAGAGCTTTCTCTGTTCCACAGTGAATATAATGATTATCGCTTGCACTCCAAACTGCATCTAAGAGTCTGCTTCCAGAGGACACAGTGGAGTAACCATGGGCTGCACTTCCTCTCCAGAGGAGGAGGGGATTTGATCTGCAGAAACATTTGCAACTTGATTTAAAATATCAGCAAACTCTTTTGTTTTTTAAGATTTTATTTATTTATTTGACAGACAGAGATCACAAGTAGGCAGAGAAGCAGGCGGAGAGAGAGGAGGAAGCAGGCTCAGAGCAGAGAGCCTGATGTGGGGTTCAATCTCAGGACCCTGGGATCATGACCTGAGCTGAAGGCAGAGGCTTTAACCCACTGAGCCACCCAGGTGCCCCAGATTATCAGCAAATCTTAAAAAAAAAACAAAAACAAAACAAAACACTAGCAAATTCTGACAGCTCACAATTTTCTCTTTGAAAAAGTCAAGCACTAACGATTGATAGAACAGTCATTCCTATCAAGGGATACAAGCTCATGCAAGGCTTCCGAAGTCCATATCGCACTGTTCTTCTGAGTCACAGACATATCAAGAATTATCTCTTCTGTTTCCTGATCCATAGCCCTTTATCTGATTAAGAAATAAACCACACATTTATCAACCCTAGTGATGACTAATTGGATTCTAAAAGAGGTTAGTAGGTTTCCTGAAATGGATGTTCTCAATCCTAGTGATTAGAATCTTACCAAGAGAAATCTAAAATATATTAATATCTAGCTTCCATCTCTGATCAATTAAATCAGAATCTTTGGGGGAACTGGAAGCTTCTGAATATTTTTGTAAAACTTTGCAGGTAACTCTACTGTACAGACTTGATTAAGAACCCCTATGCTCTAATCCACCTAAAGTCAAAATATGTGTACAGTAGAAAAAAGCAGGTAAGTAGCTCAGACCATTGAGGATAGCTGAATACAAGCACATAATGACAATAATTTAACTTTTGTTATTTGAGTATGGAAAAGATGACACAAAAGACTGAAAAGCAAGAAGTAAACAACTCCCACTGCCATATAAATAGGATTAATCAAGAAAGTCCTTTTATCACTAAGAAAAGTAGAAACAAATGTTGTAAAAGGAAACACAATCTACTATTGGCTATATTCAAGACTTTGATCAGTATTTGATCATGGAATATCCTCATCCAAAATAAATTTCATGGTTAGTAGTAATTAATGTTCTTTACCTCCCATGAGAAAGAACTCAAAACACAGTTTGCCTACTTTAATCATATTTTGAAAATATGCCCAATATTATATCAATATGTAGCTTATATGACCCTTACATGCTAGGTCCCTTTATTATTTTTACAATCATATGCATGATTATTTTTACAGATCTCCTCCAAATCCCATAGATCTACATAAGTCTTAATCCACTGAGCCACCCAGGTGTCCCGATCTACATAAGTTTTTACCTACTGTAGGAGGGAAATTAAAAAAATGCTTCATGAATCAATCAGTATTCCTTATTCTGGGCTTATTTGGTTGAAAGAAACAGACTGACTCAGACTAGCTTAAGTAAAGGAGGATAATATAAGGAAGGAAATCTCATGAACACATAAGTTGTGATTAAGTCTCGCTGAAATGGAAGTAGAGTGGGAAGGGTGTGAAGAGGATCCACTGCAGCCAATGAGTTAGTGTCCTGGCTAAGCTCTACAGGCCTGCCACTCTCCATCACCTGGCCAGGGCTTGGCTATCTTGGAGTCAGAGTGTTATTAGAGGTTCAATAATCAGTGATAAAGTCAGGAGGAGAAAAGACACATTCTAACCATGATGATGACCGCAGGGAAACGGTCCTCGGGGGTGGGGCCCAGGCTCACTTTGAATCTGAGAGTGAAGCAGTGAGGGACAACTCCAGGAAAAGAGCAGCAGAAAAGTCAACTCCCTAGTTTCTTCAAATAAAAGAGGATCCATCTGGATTCCAGGAGAGGAGGGGAAGCCTGGCCTCACAGTTAGAAGCCTTGCTTATGTTCAATTTATAGTTCTTTCATTAACTCACTATATTCTATATAATCTTGGAAAACTACTTCATATCAGTTTTCTCCCTATAAAATGTAGCAAGAATATATACCCCACACGATTATTTTAAGGATTAAATAAAAGGTTGAAAATGCTCAGTAAATCTAAAAGCACCAGACAAGTGCAAAGAAATTTTTATTTCAGTGTACCAGAATGTCAGGTTAATTATTGTAAGGAAGACTGTGCGAGGTAACTGCTTATGAATAAATATCAGCTTGGCGGTCCATTTTAACTCATGTCTCCAATATATTAATACAACACATCATGTGTGAACTTTCCAGAACAACTGAATAATGTTGACCATTACTTAACCGCTCTCACATGAAGGAAGGGCACCATATGGAGGATTCCAAATTTACTATAAGTTAGGGAAAGCTGAGATTCAGGGAGGATAAATCGGTTAAGTCCACACTAGTAGTAAATTCTACAGCAAGATTTGAAGTCGTCTTGTGTCGTGAAAGAATACAACTTTTTACTCCAGGCTAAAGGGCACCAGTCTCTTCAATGGTTGATCCTGCTAGTTATGCTGTCTCCTCCCATGCCTTTGTTAGATGAGAATTAGGAAGCATAAACCACATAAAAACACATCTATCCAAATTGGAGTGGGCAAACTACAGCCTAGGCCAAATCAGCTCCTTTGGCTGTGTAGGGTAATAGTAGTTTATATATATATATATATATATATATATATATATATATATATTTTTTTTTTTTTTTTATTTGACAGATCACAAGTAGGCAGAAAGGCAGGCAGAGAGAGATGGGAGGGAAGCAGGCTCCCCACTGAGCAGAGAGCACGATGCGGGGCTCGATCCCAGGACCCTGAGATCATGACCTGAGCTGAAGGCAGAGGCTTAACCCACTGAGCCACCCAGGTGCCCCTATTTTTTTTTTTTTTAAGATTTTATTTATTTATTTGACAGACAGAGATCACAAATAGGCAGAGAGGCAAGCAGAGAGAGAGGAGGAAGCAGGCTTCCCACTGAGCAAAGAGTCTGATGCCGGGCTCAATCCCAGGACCCTGGGATCATGACCTGAGCCAAAGGCAGAGGCTTTAACACACTGAGCCACTCAGACGCCCCTAGTTTTTATACTTTTAAGTATGAAAATAAAAAGAATAAGAATATGAGACAAATAAAAATATGAGAATTTCATTATATGAAATTCAAATTTCAGTGTCCACGAATAAAGTTTTATTGGAACACAGCCACAGACATTTGCTTACTTGTTGTTGGTGATTGCTTTCATGTTCTAAGTAGAGTTGAGAAGATGGAAGGTATGGGTTGTAAAACTTAAACTAGTTACACTAAACCTACTTTGAAATTGTTAGAGAACAACTTCACAAACCCCTCATCAAATTACTGATTGCTTTTAATGTGTTTACTTGAAATTAATTGATCAGACACTATTTTCTTATTATCAAAGTATTTAAATTAAACCAAGTATATGTATACCACATTGGCAAAGATTTAAAAAAATTGAAGTAAAATATTCCTCTGTTGTGGGAATAAAAAGTAGGACACAGTTACGGGAGGCAATGTAGCTACATGTGTAAAAAAACCCCTCTGAAGTTGGATACACCCTTTGACTCAACTCCGCTGATAAAAATTTTGCTACAGAAATAATTAGAGATGTGTGCAAAGATTTGGACAAGCAGAATCATATATAAGAGTGAAAATCTGCAAACAGACTAAGTGTTACTTTGGTAAGGTATAGTATATCCACCAAATGGAATATAATAAAGTAATTTAAAAAGATAATGCACACCTGTATTTATTGATACTACGTGTTTAGGGGAGAAGAGCATGATATACAAGAACATGTATAGTATGTCCTTTTGGTAAAATTATCCTGTGATATTTCACTAAACATAATTTTTAAAGATGAAAAATGGAACAGAAAATGTAGCATTAACTAAGTATCAAGTACTCTCACAGACAACCCTACATATTATTTCATTTGAAATTCCCAACAACCCTAGAGCTATTCACTAATTTTTAATTTAATCACATTTTAAATGTACCTACAAATATCTCTATTTTACAAGTATGGAAACTGAGGCAGAGAAAAATTAAGTAAATTGCCCAAAGTTACATAGTGCTTTGGGAAGCCCTAAGGCCAGGATTAGAAAGCTCATGTTTTTTAAATTACATGACACAATTTCCTTTTAGCATTAGATTGAAGGTTTTATTTTAATAAAAATCAACCTACACTTTAGTACATTCTTTTAATATAAATAACTGATGCCCTACCTGGGATATAGCATACTATAGTGGGAAAATTATGGATTTTCCAATCAGAGAGATTGAAGTAATCCACTGCTTAACCATTTACTGACTGTGTGAGACAAGTTATTTAGCCTTATGAGTCCCTATTTCCTTAAAATAAAATAGACACAATTACATTTATCTAAGAGTTATTATAAAGATTAAAAGAAGCGATGTATCAAAGCACATCAGACATACTGGAAAAGCAACCAACTTTGATTCCCTTCAACATATAGTAAGAAATAAGAACCACAACTGGTTCTGCATACGGACAGCAGAAAATACTAAGCAGTGACTATGTAATTTAGTTCTGCTTTTTTTTTTTTTTTATTTTATTTATTTATTTGATAGAGACACAGCGAGAGAGGGAACACAAGCAGGGGGAATGGAAGAGGGAGAAACAGGCTTCCCGCTGAGCAGGGAGCCCCATGCGGGACTCTATTTCAGGATGCTGGGATCACGACCTGAGCCAAAGGCAGACACCTAATGACTAAATCACCCAGTCGCCCCTTAGTTCTGCTTCTTAAGACTGGTTGTCAATAGTTAGTAACTACTAATTTGTAACAGAGATGACTAGTTTGTCTTTTTAAAGGAAACATCACTAAAGAAAAAGGCTGACTTCTGACACACATAGTAGCCATGTTCTGAGCCCTTGCTCTAAAATGGGGATAGTCCCTGTGTTTACAAACAGGCACACTTCACACCCAGAGGTTTGACCTAACTTGCCTAATGATATTGGTCAGCTGAATAAAATATATTAGTGGGCAAGAAAAACATGCAATTCTTCAAAAAGAATGATATGGGAAATTTCCTTTCCAATAGTGTTAGGACTACAGCCTAGTGGGTTAAAAAAAAAAAAAAAATCCACCAATAGAGGAATGGTTGCTATGGGTTCCTCTGTAAGTGCCATGGCTGAGGTACCAGAAATAGCTGAACCAGCCATTGGTTCACACACAAGAAAACAGACGGTCGAGTGTCTTGTACAGATTGAAACACTTTTGAGACAACAAAGGTGTTTCATCTTGTCTCATGAGTTGTGCTGTGTCACACTTGCTAATTTTAATCTCTATTTTCCTAGCATGTTTTTTTTCCTGAAACATGCCAGGTTTCTTTCGGTGTTTACATCTTTCACGGATGTCACAGCTAAGATCTTTCTCTCAAACGTATGAAATTGATGCTATGAAACCTGAATGTCTCTAGAGAAGATTGGTGAGAAATTTGCTATAAAAATGAAATGACATTAGATGTGGATTTTAGGTTCAGAAAGAAGTATTCTACTTACTCTCCTATATTTAATCCATGGTCTCAAAAGAAGTCATGAAGTCCCCTACTTATGCCTTAGTATTTAATATTTAATATGATATCATTTTTTTATTGGTGAAAATGATCTTATAAAGCATAGGTAAATGCCCCATTTCCTCTAGGGGATTTTTCTTGCTTTGCAATTAGTTGTGTTGCTGTGAATATACTTCTCTCATCAACCACCATTGTTCCTCTGGCCTCAGGAACAAAAGTGCAGGCCATCTAGCTAGGAAGAGCTACAGGCCTGTTCTCAGAGTGAACCTGCAGACTCAGTTCTCCTTTCCTTCTGGAGTCATCAGAAACACGTCTCATTTACCAAGAAACCAAAAATTGAAAACTAACTTAATTTTAGAATAGGCACATCATAATACATAGAATATTAAATGTGCTCACATGCATGTGTGTGTAAAAACTGGAATCAGATCAAAATAGAATTCAAAGGCAAATATGTATGAGTGATTGCATGATTGTATAAGGCATTCAAGTCTATCTAGAGAAGAAATCACAATGAGTTAGGAAACCGAAATTAATCTACTGTGGTTTTCCAGGCAGGCCCTGAAGGCAGAAGGTTTTAAACTCCTCAATCATCATCCGCTACTCTCATAATGTCTAAATGAGAAAACTCAATAATTTTCATCTACGAATCACAAATTACTCTGCAAATCTAATAGGCTAAAACACAGGACGTAAGTAAAAACTATGATCTTCATTCTCGTGGTTAAAAGGTTTAATCAAAGATTAACAAATGAATCAGGAACGAAACAGGTATTAATTACTTTCTTTTAACCCCTGATATTTTTTGAGTTGCTTCAAACACTTTACCAAAGCCAGCTTACTCTTTTGAAATTTTTATTCATGCTTTTTATTATATGAGCAAGTAAATCTAGCTCCATTGGTTAGAAGTCAGTGTCAGATTTAGCAGCTAATGTGCCAGCAAAATAGCAAATAAGTGCAGGTGCTTGTGAAATAACGGAAATAGTATGTGGCTTTCAAAATAGCCATTGATTCAGTGTAGAGAAATGCCTTTCCCCATTGACAATGTTGACGAACCCTGTGTGCCCTAGATGAAAGGCATTTCAAGAGGAAAACATTGCTCTTTGAATTTCTGCAAGCTCTGAGTGGGGAAATTCACTTCAGATTGTCCTTTTGGGGCTGGAGAAGGTTTGATTTTGTTTTGTTTTGTTTTGTTTTGGTTTGGTTTGGTTTATTTTTACCAATGGCTCAGTTATGTAATTTGCCCCAGGTCATATAGAAGTGAAATGATGTATAGCCCAAGAGACCTGTTCTATCTTCAGCATCCACCATTGTTCTGCAAAGTCACCAAATGATCTATTTTAAAATTCAACGGCTTCTCATTTCTCACACTTGGCAGACTCTGCAAATTTTAACACTATGCAACATCCACTCCTGTGGCTTCTGTGACATTTTCTCTTAGTACCATCCCTCAAATGGCTGGTCTGCCGTTTTTTTTTTTTTTTAAGATTTTTTATTTATTTATTTGTCAGAGAGAGAGAGGGAAAGAGAGTAAGCACAGGCAGACAGAATGGCAGGCAGAGGCAGAGGGAGAAGCAGGCTCCCTGCTGAGCAGAGAGCCCGATGTGGGACTCGATCCCAGGACGCTGGGATCATGACCTGAGCCGAAGGCAGCCGCTTAACCAACTGAGCCACCCAGGCATCCCTGGTCTGCCGTTTTTAATGATCACTTGTTTTCTCTGCTTGCCCCTTATATATAGGAATTACACAAGTGTAATTTTGGACATATTAAACTCTTTTCTCCCTTTTGTGAGCTGAGTCTGCAGGAGTTCATCCATTCTCTAAGACTAGTGTCTTCATTTTCACGTTAGGAAATTTTCAAAGCTCTGTTTCAGATCACAAGCCTTGGCAAATGAGAGGAGAAAAGAAGGTCAAGTATTATTATAACACGGCAGAAGTGATAACTTTGTTCTGGCCCTTCCTGACTTGACTTTAAGAATGTTTTTCCTAGATGATTTGATGTTTTGTCCCTAAACAAAATAAATGGAGCCAAATGTCTAATAGATACATGTCAAGAACACAAAAATTAGAAAAAAAGGACCCTTTCCCCACTTAAGATGAAATGTCATAGGGGCAATAAAGCATTTAAGAATCAGCACTGATAGGAAGAGTTGATTATAAGACAGCTGCATCAGTGTAAGGCATGACTGCCATGGCCTACATTCTACTAGACTCAGATGAAGTTTAGAAATTCAGCTCTTCTAACCATCCCTAAAACACACAATATCTGCAGGGATCTGCAACAGGCCAGTCATGGGCCTGAGTGGTTACTAACATCACAGGCACTGCTGCCTAGATCAACTCTAAGGGGCAAGGCCTAAAATCAGAATGACCCATGCCCTGGGATGAATAGCAGAAGCATTGTTCATTATTGATTTACATGATTGGGTAAAAGATGATTGGAGCAAGCCACCCTCCTCCTTTTTATTTATCTCCCCATCATACTCCCAGGCTTGGGATCATCTAGAATCTGAGATGATAGGCATATCATCCTTTGTCATGATTCTACTAAGATCCAGATGTGAATTAACAATTTTCTGAGACTGCCTCATGGATATTCCACTGACAACTCATTTTCTCTACCAGCATACTTCACTTCTTTAATTGTATTATCTTATCTATTTGGTTACCTAAGCTATAAACTTCAAATGTATTTCTCCTTCTCTATTAACTAACACATATCTCATGGGCTCTAAGTTCTGTGCCTTTTATTTCTATTTTTAAGTGTTTATTTAAATTCCAGCTAGTTACCATACTGTGTGATATTTGTTTCAAGTGTATAACAGAATGATTCAGCACTTTCATACAACACCTGGTGCCCATCACCTATGTCACCCATCCTCCCTCCCCTCCCTTCTGATAACCACCAGTTTGTTTTCTATATATGGAAGAGTTTGTTTCTTGGTTTGCCTCTCTCTCTTTTTTAAAATTTAAATTCAATTAATTAACGTGTAGTGTAATATCAGTTTCAGAGGTAGAGGTCTGTGATTCATCAGTCTTATATAATACCCAGTGCTCATTATATCACATGCTCTCCTCAATGTCCATTACCCAGTTACCCCATCGCCTACCCCCCCTCCCCTCTAGCAACCCTCAGTTTGTTTCCTATGATTAAGAGTCTCTTATGGTTTGTCTCCCTCTCTGATTTTGTATTGTCTTGTTTTGCCCTCCCTTCCCCCATGCTCCTCTATTTTGTTTCTGAAATTCTACGTATGAGGGAGATCATAAGATAATTGTCTTTCTCTGATTGACTTATTTCACTTAGCGTAATACCCTCTAGTTTCATCCATGTCGTTGCAAATGACAAAATTTCGTTTTTTGATGGCTGAGTAGTATTCCATTATATATATAAGTGTGTGTGACACACACACACATTTTCTTTCTCCATTTATCTGTCAATGGACATTTGGCCTCTTTCCATAGTTTGACTATTGTCAACATTGTTGCTATGAACGTGCAGTGCAGGTGCCCATTCAGATCACTATATATTTTTATATATTTATTTATTTTTTTATTTGACAGATAGAGATCACAAGTAGGCAGAGAGGCAAGCAGAGAGAGAGGAGGAAGCAGGCTCCCTGCTGAGCAAAGAGCCCGATGTGGGGCTCGATCCCAGGATGCTGGGATCATGACCTGAGCTGAAGGCAGAGGCTTTAACCCACTGAGCCACCCAGGCACCCCTATATTTTTATCTCTGTGGTAAATACCCAGTAGTGTGATTGCTGGGTCATAGATAGCTCTGTTTTCAATTTTTTGAGGAACCCCCATACTATTTTCCAGAGTGGCTGCACTAGCTTGAATTCCCACCAACAGTGTAAGAGAGCTCCTCTTTCTCTACATCCTTGCCAATATCTGTCATTTCCACACTTGTTAATTTTAGCCATACTGACTGGTGTGAGGTGGTATCTCATTGGAGTTTTGATTTGTATTTCCCTGATGCCAAGTGATGTGGAGCATCTTTTCATGTGTCTGTTGGCCATTTGTAGGTCTCCTTGGAGAAAAGTCTGTTCATGTCTTCTGTCCATTTATTGATTAGATTATTTGTTCTTCAGTGATGAGTTTGACAAGTTCCTTATAGATTTTAGATACTACCCCTTTATCTGATAAGACATATGCAAATATCTTCTCCCATTCTGTCAGTTGTCTTTTGGTTTTGTTGACTGTTTCCTTTGCTGTGCAAAAGCTTTTGATCTTGATGAAGGTCCAATAGTTCTTTTTTGCCCTTGTTTCCCTTGCTTTGGAGACATGTCTAGCAAGAAGTTGCTGTGGCCAAGGTCAGAGGTTGCTGCCTGTGTTCTCCTTTAGAATGTTGATGTATTCTTGTCTCACATTTAGGGCTTTCATTGATTTTGAGTCTATTGTTGTGTATGGTGTAGGTCCAGTTTCATTCTTCTGCATGTGGCTCTCCAATTTTCCCAACACCATTTGTTGAAGAGATGTTTTTCCGTTAAATATTCTTTCCTTCTTTGTTGAAGATTAATTGATCATAGAGTTGAGGGTCCATTTCTGGGCTCTGTATTCTGTTACATTGATCTGTGTGTCTGTTTTTGTGCCAGTACCATATTGTCATGATGATTATAGCTCTGTAATAGACCTTGAATTCCAGAATTGTGATGCCATCAACTTTGGTTTTCTTTTTCAACATTCCTTTGGCTATTTAGGGTCTCTTCTGGTTCCATATAAATTTTAGGATTATTTGCTCCAGCTCTATGGAAAAAGTTGATGATATTTTGATAAGGATTATACTGAATATATAGATTGCTCTAGGCAGTATAGACATTTCCACAATATTGGTTCTTCCAAACCATGAGCATGGAATGTTTTTCCATTTCTTTGTGTCTTCCTCAATTTTTTTCATCAGTGTTCTATAGTTTTCTGAGTACAGCTCCTTTACCTCCATTTAGGTTTATTCCTAGGTATCTTATGGTTTTTTGGTGCAGTTGTAAATGAGATCAACTACTTTATTTCTCTTTTTTCTGTCTCATTGTTATTGTGTAGAAATGCAACTGATTTCTGTGCATTGATTTTATATTCTGCCACTTTGCTGAATTCCTTCATGAGTTCTAAAATATCAGTGTGGTGTCTTTTGGGTTTTCCATATAGAGTATCATGTCATCTGCAAAGAGTGAGAGTTTGACTTCTTGGCTGATTCAGATGCCTTTTGTTTCTTTTCATTGTCTGATTGGTGAGGCTAGGGCTTCTAGTACTATGCTGAACAACAGTGGTGATAGTGGACATCCCTGTGTGTTTTTAGGAGAAAAGCTCTCAGCTTTTCACCATTGAGAATGATATTTGTTGTGAGCTTTTTAATGAGGCTTTTATGATATTTAAGTATATTCCCTCTATTCCTATACTGTGAAGAGTTTTAATCAAGAAATAATGCTATACTATGTCAAGTATTTTTTCTGCATCTATTGAGAAAATCATAAGGTACTTGTCCTTTTATTAATGTAGTGTATCACTTCATTGATTTGTGGATGTTGAACCACCCTCACAGCCCAGAATAAATCCCACTTGGTCTTGGTAAATAATTCTTTTAATGTACTGGTTGGATACTATTGCTTAGTATCTTGGTGAGAATTTTTGCATCCATGTTCCTCAGGGATAGGGGTCTGTAATTCTCTTTTTTTTTTGGTGGAGTTTTTGGTTTTGGGATCAAGATAATTCTGGCCCAATAGGAAGAATTTAGAAGTTATCCTTCCGTTTCTATTTTTTTTTTTTGGAAGCAGCTTTAGAAGAATAGGTATTAATTCTTCTTTAAATGTTTGGTAGAATTCCCTGGGAAGCCATCTGGCCCTGGACTCCTGTTTTTTGGGAGATTTTTTGATTACTGTTTCAATTTCCTTGCTGGTTATGGGTCTGTTCAGGTTTTCTGTTTCTTCCTGTTTCAATTTTGGTAGTTTATACATCTCTAGGAATGCATCCGATTCTTCCAGGTTGCCTAATTGGCATATAGGTGCTCATAATATGTTCTTATAGTTGTATTTCTTTGGTTGTGATATCTCTTCTTCCATTCATGATTTTATTTGGGTCATTTCTCTTTTCTTTTTGACAAGTCTGGCCAGGGGTTTATCAATCTTATTAATTCTTTCAAAGAATCAGCTCCTAGTTTCACTGATCTGTTCTACTGTTCTTTTGGTTTCTATTTCATTGATTTCTGCTTTAATCTTTGTTAAGTCTCTTCTGCTGGGTTTAGGCTTTATTTGCTCTTCTTTCTCCAGCTCCTTTAGGTATAAGGTTAGGTTGTATAGTTGGGAACTTTATTTCTTAAGAAAGGCTTGTAATGCTATATACTTCCCTCTTAGGACATTTGCTGTACAGTTGTGTTTTCATTTTTGTTTGTTTCCATGAATTTTTAATTCTTCCTTAATTTCCTGGTTGCCCACTCAATCTTTAGTCGGATGCTCTTTAACCTCCATGTTTTTAGTTCTTTCCAGATTTCCTCTTGTGATTGAGTTCCAGTTTCAAATCACTAAAGTCTGAAAATATGCAGAGAATGATCCCAATCTTTTGGTACCAGTTGAGACCTGATGTATGACCCAGCATGTGATCTATTCTGGAGAATGTTCCATGTGCACTTAAGAAGAATGTGTATTCTGTTGCTTTAGGATGGAATGCTCTGAATATATCTGTGAAGTCCATCTGGTCCATTATGTCATTCAAAGTCCTTATTTCTTTGTTGATATTCCGCTTAGATGATCTGTCCATTGTAGTGAGTGGGCTGTTAAAGTCCCCTACTATTTTTTAAATATTGTTATTAATTGTCTTATATAATTGGCTGCTCCCATGTTAGGGGCATAAAAATTTATAATTGTTAGATCTTGTTGTATAGATCCTTTAATTATGATATAGTGTCCCTCTTCATCTCTTATTATAGTCTTTGATTTAAAATATAATTAGTCTGATACAAGGATTGCCACCCCACCATTCTTTTATGCCCATTAGCATGATAAATTGTTATCCACGCCCTCACTTTCAATCTGGTGGTGTTTTGGGGTCCAAAATGAGTCTCTTGTAGACAGCATATTGATGTGTCTTGCTTTTTTAAAATCCAATCTGATACCCTGTGTCTTTTGATTGGGACATTTAGAACACTTACATTCAGAGTAACTACTGAAAGGTATGAACTTAGTGCCATTGTATTAGCTGTAAAGTCACTGTTTCTGTATATTGTCTCTGATCCTTTTCTGGTCTATGTTATTTCTGGGCCCTCTCTTGGCTTAAAGGATCCTCTTTAATATTTCTTTCAGGGCTGGTTTAGTGATCACAAATTCTTTCAGTTTCTATTTGTCCTGGTAGCTTTTTATCACTCCTATTTTGAATGACATCCTAGCAGGATAAAGTTTTCTTGGCTGCATATTTTTCTCACTTAGCACCCTGGACATATCATGCCAGTCCTTTCCAGTCTGCCAGATCTCTGTGGATAGGTTTCTGCCAGTCTAACATTTATACCCTTGTAGGTTATGGACCACTTATCCCTGAGCCACTTTCAGGATTTTCTTTTTATCTTTGAGATTTGCAAGTTTCACTACTATATGTCAGGGTGTTGACCTATTTTTATTTAGAGGGGGGTTCTCTGTGCTTGGACTTGAATGCCTATTTCCTTCCCCAGATTAGGGTGCTATAATTTGCTCCAATATACTTTCTGCCCCCACTTCTTCTGGGATCCCAATTATCCCAACATTGTTTTGTTTTATGGTATCACTTATCTCTGGAATTCTCCCCTGGTGACCCAATAGATGTTTATCTCTCTTTTTTCTCAGCTTCTTTATTCTCCATCGTTTTGTCTTCTGCATCACTAATTCTCTCTTCTGCCTCATTTAGTCTTGTAGTTAGAGCCTCCACCTTTTATTGTATCTTATTAATAGCCTTTTTAATTTGAACTTGATTAGATTTTAGTTCTCTTATTTTTCCTGAGAGGAATTCTCTAGTGCCTTCTATGCTTTTTTCAAGTCCAGCTAGTATCTTTATAATTGTTATTCTGAACTCTAGTTCTGACATCTTACTTATATCCATACTGATTAGGTCCCTGGCAGTCAATACTGTCTCTTGTTCTCCTTTTTGGGGTGAATTTTTCCATCTTGTCATTCTTGCAGAAAGTGATCACTTTTCTATTTGCAGAATTGCAGCAATTCTTTTCTTAGATCTCCAGTTGAGTTTGTGCTGGTATTCAGAATGACTTGATAGATATCTAGCTGAATTCCTGGGACCAGAAAACAGGAAGGTCACCCACTTCTCTGCCATCTTGGACTCTCCCCTATGCCTTTTGTTTCAAAAGTTCCTTAAGCATCTTCCTCCTCCTGGTCTTTACTACCACTCTCCTGGCTCAGACATCACTTCTCCCTGGTTTCCTCCAGCTCTAATCTCTTCTCTTCAGTCCAATCTCCACATTGGTGTCAAAATTGCTCTTCTAAAATTCAGATTTGATCATGTCACTTCTCATCCTTTTGAAAGCCTGTAATGATTTCTCTAAGTTACACAATTGAATCCAAACTTCTGAATAGAAGATCCCAAATATGTCTCCAAGTCCCCCCCGCTGGCCCAACTATAATCCAGATATATCAAGTGATTTCATAGTCTTAGAATGTATCCTTCGCTCACACCTTTATGTTTGCTTTAGAAATCTGCTTCCAATCTCTATCCTTCCTAAACTCTCTTTTCTCCCTTAGATTTTATGTGAACTTGAGTTTCCACCACTTATCACTGTTTATCATGGCCTGTGGTTTATTGTTTGTGATCTGTCCCTCTCACTTGACTGTCTGATATCTTGAGTGCACTTGACCAAATGAAGACTCACACTGTTTATGCCATTTACTTTCTATTTCATTTATATTTCTATTTTAAATGGTACAGACATTATGAGATCACTCTAGCAAAAAGTATAGAAAAGAAGACAGAATGTTAGAATTAGATCATTTTGGCCTGAGAATCTACTAAAGGGATAGCCTGATTGACATCAGGACTCAAAAGTGAATAAAAATTGCCCCTTCCCATGTATAGATTTATAAGAGAAATGATCTCCAGTACTTTGTTTCTGTCAGATTAAGAAAACAAAAAGGGGACATAGGGAGCTATTTGGTGAGAGGAGATTGATGAGACCAGGTCTTTGGACAAAGGTGTCATGCTATCTGTGAGTCATACTTTCCTTTTGGGGGAGCTATGGGGAGGTGATGCCTTCTAACCTGAGGCTTTAAAAAAAAGAGTATTCAAACACTTGGAGAGATTGAAATTTGTTCTCTGATGTTGGAAGACACTAGATTTCTACAGACTGGGGAAATCTAGTGGCTAATGGAGAGCAGATGGCTCTGGTTATGTGGCCCAAGAAGTGCTGTTGAGTTGGAAACTGTCTCCTCTCCTAGAGTTAGCAAAGGAAGTAATATAAAGTGGCCAGAGGATGGCCATGCAAGGGTTGGGGGGAGCTGGAGAAAATCATCTTGTGCTCCATCCAGTAAGGTTGCCTGGATAGGAGACCAGCCTCAGCAGAAAGAAACTGGAAGTATACTACAGGATATCCTCTGAAAGAGAGAAAAACTACTTAAAGCACCTTCCGTTACTTGTCTTACTCTGGTTTATACCAAGAAGGAGCAGAAACAGCATATGTGTAGAAGGACTATACCCTACTCCCAAAGTAGGCTTGTAGCCCAAGGTAAATCCATACTGGGAAAAAATATAGATCTTATATCATCAGCTTCAGAGTTTTGACAGTTCCATGAGCTGGACATTTTAATTTCTGAATTGAGACTCTTTTCTTATAATTGAGATTCTTTTTATAGCCAGAAGAATTTTATTATCTGAAAGTGACTAACAAGTCACGAGTCTGCCCAAGTCTTCAGCTTGAGGCAAAGAAGATTTTTTCCACTGCATAATGTTAAAATTGTAAGAGACAAAAATAAATTCATGTTTTGATCACAGTTCATATGAGTCATGCTTATTCAACACAATGATTACACAGGAAAAGACAAAATATTGGTACTTTAGTGCCCATATGATGAGTGGTTTCTGATTTTTCTACCATTGAAGCAGAAAAATGGCTGAGAAGTCCTCTTGGTATCTATTTGGGTCTTAGTTTTCTGATGTTAATGAAAAAAAATCAAATCTTTGTTTACTAGTATCAAAAATCAAGTAAGAATATCTGAAGTGTACATTCTACTTCCAAGGCTTAATCAGATTTCTCATAGTTTATGCTATGAATTGTAGATTCTTGTTTCCTAGGGAAAATTTAAGTAACATGACATGCTTGTAATAAAACCAAGAAATTTAATTCAATTAGTAGTGTCATAAAAGAGAAAGAAAAACAGCCTTTAAGAGAGCTGCACAATTCTGGAAGCAAGGGTGATGTTAAAATATTTACCATCTGGTAAGTTAATACA
Organism: Enhydra lutris kenyoni; assembly: GCF_002288905.1. NCBI lineage: Eukaryota > Metazoa > Chordata > Mammalia > Carnivora > Mustelidae > Enhydra > Enhydra lutris. The sequence continues at coordinate 20,734,378 of NW_019154085.1, read as the reverse complement.
TTAGAAAAACTGATTTTATTCTCTAAAAAGTGTAAATTACAAGATGGTTTGTCAAGTGATGTGTGTTGTAGTACAAATAGCTCATCCAATTGACCTAATAATTTCCAAATACATTGTTGATTTTTAGAAACTATTGGTTGATCTTTGTTTGATGTAAATATCACTTGCTAATATGCCTTTACATGAGCCGTGACTTGACATGGAAAATGGCATAAAACTGTTCTGATGATTTCCCATTTAGTTGATTGTTATTGGGTAACTTGTATTTATAAAAAAGAAAATAAAGAAAGAGAGCAAGAACTACAAAAATCAGAAAACAATTAATAAAATGGCAATAAGTACATACCTAATTACTTTAAATGCATAGGTTTTAAATGCTCTAGTCAAAAGACATTGGGTGGCAGAATGGATAAAATCAAGACCCATCTGTCTGTTGCCTGTAAGAGACTAATGTTAGACCTAAAGACACACGTAGACTGAAAGTGTAGGGATGGAAAAAGATACACTGTGCAAATAGAAGCAAAAAAGAAAAGAAAAAGCCAAGGTGGCAATACAAAATATAAAACTATAACAAGAAAACAAAAGGGCATTACATAATGATAAAGGGATCAATCTAAAAGGAGAATGTAACAGTTGTAAATATCTATACACCCAAAAATGGAGTACTTTAATGCAAATATTAACAGACATACAGGGAGGAATTTATAGTAATACAATAATAGTAGGGGGTTTTATTATTTATTTAAAAAAGATGTTTATTTATGAGAGACAAGCACAGTAGGGGGAGGGGCAGAGGGAGTAGAACCAGGCTCCCCATTGAGCAGGGAGCCTGATGTAGGGCCTGATCCCAGAATCCTGACATCATGACCCGAGCAGAAGGCAGACACTTAACCAACTGAGCCACCCAGATGCCGCCATTGTAGGGGACTTTAATACCCCACTTACACTAATGGATAGATCATCCAGGTAAGAAATCAATAATGAAACAGTGTCTTTCAATGACACATTACACAGGTTGTACTTAACACATTTATAAAACATTCCATCCAAAACCAACAAAATACAAATTCTTTTCAAGTCCACATGGAACATCTTCCAGAATAGATCATGTTAGGCCACAAAATAAGTCTCAATACATTTAAGAAGACAGAATATGATGTATCTTTTCCAGCCACAATGATATGAACCTAGAAATCAATCACATAAACTAGGAAAAAAGCCTCACAAACATGTGGAGGCTAAACAGCCAAAGGGTCAATTAAGAAATCGAAGAGGAAATAAATAATGGAGACAAATTAAAATGAAAACACAAGGGTCTCAAAGGTTTGGGATGTAGCAAAAGTAGTTCTAAGATGGAATTTTATAGCAATACAAGCTTACCTCAAGAAACATGAACAACCTCAAATAAAAAAAAAATCTAACTTTATATCTAAAGAAACTAGGACAAGAAGAACAAAGCCCAAAGTTAGTAGAAGGAAGAAAATATCAAAACAGAAATAAAATAGAAACTAAAGGAACAATAGAAAAGATCAATAAAGCCAAGAGTGGATTCTTTGAAAACAAAATTAATAAAGCAAGTCTTTATCATGTCTCATCAAGAAAAAAAAAAGACACAAAATCAGAAAGAGGAGAAGGAACAACTGACATTACAGAAATACAAAGAACTATAACAGAATGTCACAAAGAAATATATGTCAGCAAATTAGACACCCTAGAAGAAATGGATAAATTTCTAGCAACATATAATCTTCGAAACAAGAACCAAGAAGTAGAAAATCTAAACAGAGCAATCAATAGTAACCAAATTGAACTGGCAATCAAAAACTCGGACAAACAAAAGTTCAGGACCATAGACTCACAACTGAATTCTACCAAACATTTAAAAAAATTAATATGCATTTTCTGCAAACTATTTAAAAAATAGAAGAGGAGCGAAAGCTTCCAAATACATCCTATGAGGCCAGCATTACCTTAATACCAAAATCAGATAAAAGACACCACAAAAAGGAACAACTATAGGCCAATATAGATATTGGATGAATATAGATGCAAAAATCCTCAACAAAATATTAGCCAACTGCATTCAACAATACAGTAAAAGGGTCATTCACCATGATCAAGTGGAGTTTATTCTGGGGATACAGCGATGGTTAAATATTTGCAAATAAATTAATGTGATACACCATATCAACAAGACAAATAAAAATCATGATCACTCAATAGATACAGAGCAAGCTTTTAACAGTATTCACAATTCCTACATGATAAAAATTCTCAACAAAGTGGGTTTAGAGGGAACGTAGCTACAGCTCAAAATCACAAAAGTCCTATACAAAAATCCCACAGCTAACATCATAGTCCATGGCGAAAACAAAGCTTTCCCTCTAAGGTCAGCAAGAAGACAAGGATGTCCATTCTCACCACTTTTATTTAACATAGTACTGAAAAGTCCTAGCCTCAGTAGACAAAAATGTCATCTAAATTGGGAAGGAGGAAGTTAAACTGTTGCTATTTGCAGATAACATGATACTATATGTAGAAAACCCTAATTCCATCAAAAAACTAATAGAATAATAAGTGAATTCAGTAAAGTTGCAGGATACATAATTGATACACAGAAATCAGTTGCATATCTATACACTAATAATGAAATAACAGAAAGAGAAATTAAGAAAATAATTTCATTTATAATTGTGTCAAAAAGAGTAAAACACCTATGAATATCCTAACCATGGAAGTGAAAGACTTGTACTCTGAAAACTATAAAACTGATGAAAGAAATTGAAGATGACACAAACAAATGGAAAGATATTCCATGATCATGGATAAGAATTAATAGTGTTGAAATGTCCAAACTACCTGAAGCAATCTACAGATTCAACACAATCCCTATTAAAATACCAACAACATTTTTCACAGAACTAAAATAATCCTGAAATTTGTATGGAACCACAAAAAACCTAAACAGCTAGAGCAATCTTTTTTTTTTTTTTTTTTTTGAAAGATTGAGAGCTCCCGTAAGTGAGTGAGAACGAGTGGGAGGTGGGGTAGAGGAGAGGGAGAGAGAGAATCTCAAGCAGACTCCATGCCAAGCAGAGAGCCCTGTGTGGGGCTCGATCCCACAACCATGAACCCTCCATCATGACCTGAGGCGAAATTAAGAGTTGGATGCTTAACTGAGTCACCCAGGTGCCCCTAGCTAAAGCAATCTTGAGACAAAAGATAAAAACTGGAAGTAACACAATCCAAAATTCAATAAATACTTTAAAGTTGTAGTAATCAAAACAGTATGGTACTCTACAAAAGTAGAGAGACATAGATCAACGGAACAGAATAGAGAGCTCAAAAATAAACCCATCCTTACATGGTCAATTAATCTATGACAAAGAGGCAAGAATATATAATGGGGAAAAGACATCTCTAACAAATGGTGCTGGGAAAACTGGACAGTTACATGCAAAAGAATGAAACGGAACCACTTTCTCATACCTACTAAACTCCAAATGGATTAAGGACCTAAATGTGAGAACCGAAATCATAAAATTCCTAGAACAAAATACAGGCAATAATTTCTTTGACATTGGCCATCATAATATTTTTCTGGATATCTCTCCTAAGGTAAGAGAAACAAAAGCAAAATTCAGCTACTGGGACTACCCAAAATGAAAGGTTTTTGCACAGAGAAGGAAACCAAAAATGAAACCAAAAGGTAACCTACCAAATGGAAGAAGATATTTGCAAATGATCTATCCAATAAAGGATTAATACCCAAAATATATAAAGAACTTACACAGCTCAATACCAAAAAAACAAATAATAATTAAAAATGGGCAGAAGACCTGAATATACACTTTTCCAAAGAAGATACACAGATGGCCAAGAGATACACAAAAAGATGCTCACCATTGGTCATCATTAGGGAAATGTAAATTAAAACCATAGTGAGGATGTCTGTGTGGCACAGTTGGTTAGGTATCTGCCTTCAGCTCAGGTCAGGAACCCAGGGTTCTGGAACAGAGCCCCAATTCAGGCTCCCTGCTCTGTCTGCTTCTTCTTCTCCCTCCCCCTACCACATGCTCCCACACACACTCTCTCTCTCACTCAATCTCTTTCAAATAAATAAATAAAATCTTAAAAAAAACCCACAATGAGATATTGCTTTACACCTGTCAGAATCACTAGAATCAAAAAGACAAGAATTAACAAGTGTTGATGAGGATGTGGAGAAAAGGTACCTTACACACTGTAGGTGGGAATGTATTTTCGTGCTGTCACTGTGAAAAACAATATGGAGATTTTTCAGAAAATTAAAAATAGAAATACCATATGATCCAGTAATTCCACTACTGGGTAATTACCCCCAAACACAAAAATTACCCCCAAAACAAAAATTCTAATTAAAAAAGATACATGCACCTCTCTGCTTATTGTAGTATTATTTATAATAGCTAAGATATGGAAGCAACTCAAGTGTCCATTGTCCATTGATAGATGAATGGATAAAGATGTGGTATATATACACCCATGATAGAATATTACTCAGGCATAAAAAAGTATGAGATGAACACTGGGTGTTATGTGTAACTGATGAATCGTTGAACACTACGTTAAAAACTAATGGTGTACTATACACTGGCTAATTAATGGCTATAAAAAAGAGTAAAAAAGAGGTATGAGATTTTTCATTTGTAGCAACATGGGTGGACCTAGATGGTATTATGCTAATTGAAAGAAGTCAGATAGACATAAATCCCATTTGATTTCGCGTATATCTGGAGTCTGTAAGACAAAACAAATGAATAAACAAAAAGCAGGAATAGACCCATAAATACAGAGAACAAACTGATGATTTCCAGAAGTGTGAGGATGGCTAAAATGGGTGAAGGGGAGTGAGAGACACAGGCTTCCAGTTATGGAATAAGTTATGGGGTTAAAAGGTACAGCATAGAGAATATAACCAATGATAGTATAATGGTGTTGTATAGTGACAAATGATAGCTACACCTGTGGTAGGTAGAGCACAATGTATAGAAGTATTTAATCAGTATGTTGTACATCTCAAACTAGTGTAACATTGTATATCAACTATACTTCAATTTTTTTAAAAAAGAATTGCTCTTTACAGAAATGATATTGTTTGAGACATAATCCTCTTTCATTATTTGTCGTATTAAAGGCAAATACATGAACATTTTTCTAGCCTATTTAATGCTCAGATTTTTATATGACAGATATTTGATATCTTCATTATTGACTGTCAGGAAAATTGCTTATTGGAATATTTAAAGAGATCAAACCTAATCATTAGATGAGATTAGATATCTGCGCTGCTTGTGTTCAAATTCAGCCTCTGCCTATTAAGTTTTTTGGGGAGTCGGGAGCAGTCAAGGCAGTTTATTGGTCACTGAGCAACACCCCCCCCCCCAGCCCATTAAGTTTTAAATAACTTTTCCATGCTCAGTTATCTCATCTGTAAAAGGGGGATGATGATAAAAGTACTCATAGGAGGGGGCGCCTGGGTGGCTCAGTGGATTAAAGCCTCTGCCTTCAGCTCAGGTCATGATCCTAGGATCCTGGGATAGAGCCCCACATCAGGCTCTCTGCTCCGCGGGGAGCCTGCTTTCTCCTCTTTCTCTACCTGCTTGTGATCTCTGTCTGTCAAAAAAATAAATAAAATCTTTAAAAAAAAAAAAAGTACTCATAGGAGTTAACATATGTTTGTAAGGATGCCTGGAAGAGACAATCACTAATTATAAAATTAAGATTTATGCCCACTTTAGTTGCACTTCTGGTGGGCTATAGGTGAAGGTGAATTTCAACAGAGACATTTAAAAAGGGTTTATCTTAGGCATGGCTAACCGCACGTTACCCCAGGGGGCCTATCTATTGCTCATAACCTTCTTTTGTTGTTGGCTTCAGGAACCCCATTACCTCCTCAGTGCCTTTTGCTCATTCTATATTCCGTTAAGAGTTAAAGTCCTATGGCCACTGCAGTTCCCATAAACAAACATATCAGGGAAGTTCTGGGTGGAATGAAGACTGGTAACAGGGGACCATAGCCAAGGTATGGTTACTGAGCACCGCTATTTGCCTACCAGTATGCCAGAAAAGATCCCATCTCCTCTGTGGGATTCCCATCTTCTGACTTGGAGGAGACGGGCAATGCAGGAATAGGGGTGGGCAAGTGACAGCTGTGGCTGGCTGGCAGGCTGCTAGATCTGGGCTTCCTGGAACAGCTGGTAATGCCCCTGAGATCAAAGCCACTGGTGGTACTTAAATGGTAGGGCTTTGAGGGGTACTGGGACAGATCTTGGAGGTTCTCTGCCATACAAGGGATTGGCCTTACAGATGTTAGAACTGGATGGGATCTGTGGAGGCCAAAGATGGGCATTGGTAAGGAGGAAGCTTGGGCAGCAAGTCTTTCAACATTCTAACAACTTATTCAGCTGCATAGGGGTGTGTTGGCTGAAGATCGACCCTGGGCTCAAGAACACATTATTTGCTTGACTATTTTACAACCTCTTTCCACTAGGTCTTTTTTCTACTTCCAAAAGTTATAAGCAAGGACCTTACAAGTTCAGGCCTACCAAGAGGATAGCTTTTTTCATTTCTCACTTGGCTATGAGATTTTTAAAAAATCTTGTGTGGAGAAACAAGCAAACAAATGCCACTTTTTTTTTTTTCTTTTTTCCTTTGCTTTAATGAAAAATATAGGTGGGAAAAGAATCTTAAGTATGTTTATCATGGAAACATGGAAACATGGAAATTACCAGTGATCACTGTCAAATAAACATATTAAAGATTTCTTTCATCTTTCTCAAGATAGGGCAAAGTCTATTAAATATTTGTTCTTCAGGCTCCCAGTCTCCCTGAGGATTCTGATCTGTCCTATCCAACCGGACCCTTCCCTCCCCCACTTTAGAACTGGGGGTTTGTTCTTTTGGGTTTTTGTTTCAGAGAATGAGGAAAAACTTGGAAGGGAGAGAAAAAGGAGTGGGTCTAAACCTGAGGTTATAAACCTTTAACTTTTGAAAGATCCAAATCTGAAAGAGTGTTTGAGTGTGTGAATGTGTGAACTTTATTGAGTTTGAAAACACGGTGCCCTCCAAACAAAGCACATCTGGAAGCCACAGACCTATTACCTCAACCAGGCCTGAGGCAGGAGATTTTAACTGAATGTGAAGGATTAGAAATGGGAACAGCTGTACTATATTTGTGATAAAAAGCAGGAGAGAATAAAAAAAAAAAGTGGGTTTTTTAGAGTGTGACTGTGATGTTTCTTCAACATACTCAAGAAAACCTAGTAAAGGATAGTGTTTTGAAACAATTTTGGGTTGCTGGGCTGTGTATTTTTGACAGAGACCACATTCTATCCCTGAATTATTTGGGTCAAAGTTCTACAAGTGCCATATCGTAAAAGAAGAGCATGTTTTCCCCTCTATATAAGCTACATACAGGGTTATTTTGTAATCCTACATTATATCTGAGTTACTTGTCTCTTCTCAAGCCCAGCAAAATCTTCTTTGCCTTGTTAATAAGAAAGAAAACTAAGACTTTCTCGTGATTCATGTTACCAGACAAATAAGTGTCTAAATCCGGTGTAGAGACTTCCCTGAAGGATAATATGGATACTAATTAAAAAAAAAAATTAAAAAAAAAGATTTTATTTATTTATTTGACAGAAAGAGAGATAGCGAGAGCAGGAGAACAAGCAGGGAGAGTGGGAGAGGGAGAAAGCAGACTCCCCTCCTAGCGGGGAGCCCAATGTGGGGCTCGATCCCAGGACCCTGGATAATGACCTGAGCTGAAGTCGGACACTTAACTGAGCCACCCAGGAACCCCTAAAATAAGAAATTCTTGGAAGTCTAATGATGTTGGTTACATAGTACCAAATCTGCATTATTAGCAAAAGAAAACTGAATGCAAGGTGATGACTCCATTGGTAGAACTAAGTTTCAGCCAAGTTAGAACGGTGGATCTGGCAAATCTCCGACGCAAAGACTTTTCTTCCACCAGTCTCAAGTTTCTACCACTTGATACTCAGACTCTGACATCAGACTTGGTGATATTACCGCCTGTAGTCGTAGAAATGATTCTTACCTGTCAGTGGGCTGTTGTGGAGCTTTTTCTCCTTGGACTAGATGAGCTGAATGCTTCTCAGACTTTAATGAGCAGATGATTCATCTAGGGGAATGCTGTAAGATGGCTGGCAGTGGAACCTATGACTTTATATGTCTAACAAGGTCCCAGGTGAAGCCTGAACACAATTTGAATAGCAAGGAGCTAAAAGATTAAATAAATACAGGGATAAGGTGCATGGGCCTATAGAATGTCTGCCTTATGATCTGCCCAGAATCAATTCCTCTCTCTTCTCACAGTAGCAGACTGACTTTACTTAGGAGGGAACATTTATTTACTTAGAAGGGAATATTTCCACTTCATGATTAGGTTATGTAGTTCAGTAGAAGCCCCTTCTCCCTTTACTTTCCTCCTACCCCAACCACCTGGAATAGAGAAAAGAATGTGACCTAACCATGGATAATCAGCCGAAGTGAGCAGGTGATCCAAGGTTCAATGATTTTCAGACCTGAGATCTTGGTTGTGCTAGTGGGAAAGGGCTTTTTTTTTTGGTGGGTTGTGAAACTGGAGCTCCCACAGACTGTCATGAAAGGCATGTCTGCTTGAGAATAAAACCAACACAGAAGAAGCAGGGCTGAGATTTGGGAAAAGAAAGATTCCCGATGACATCTTGTGAAAGCCTGGATCCAGGGTCGGAAAAAGAGTCTTAACATCTTTTGGATGCCTGGATCCATCCATGCCTGAGGCCTGCATTGTTGGTCACTTGAGCCAATAAATTTGCCCTTATGCTTAAGTCAATTTGATTTCAATTTCTGTCACTTGCAACAGATAGCATCCCGCTAAATACAGGAGTGGTTAAATCCTGACACACGTTGGGGAGATAATAAGAGCCTTGTCATCATAAATTTTCCTTGGTTGGACTGAGCCGTGTGTGTGTGTGTAATATTTTTTTTTTCCCAGAGAAGAAACAATCTGAAACTGTGGATTAGGTGACAAGCAATTTTATTTTGCAAAACAATCACTATACAGCAACAAATACATTTGCAAATTTTGATTGAAAAACATGAACTAACTACAACCAGCCATTGAAGAAATGCCTTTCTATGGTAACAGGCTCTAGAATTATCAGAAGAAAGAAACCCCCCAGAGATTTGTAGCGGCATGTTGGAACCTTGGAATCCCAGCATACAGAGTATACTTTTTGTTGATTTTTTTTCTTTTTGCTAAAGTTGAAGTAGATTTTCATGATTGACATTTTCTGAGTTTAAAAATAAGCTCTTTCCTGCAGAGGGACTTGGCCTCAACCTACACACCCAGGCTAAAAATCCTAGGTGTAAAAAAACAAACATCAGTGCTGATTTTAGCACATCAGTTTTGGAAGGAATGCCTAGAATTTGCCTTTCCAAGCCATGAATCTATTTTTTTCTTCTTGGCTACTTAGACCATGAATCGTTTGTTTTTCTCATTTTTGTGGCATGAAAAATCGGACAAAAAGTGTAATTGTAACAAGGTCAGAATCAACTGCATTAAGATTATTTCTTTAACAATATTGACATGATGTTATATTTTGGCTGATGATCCTATTTCCTGCTGTATTTCTGTATGAAGGTGTGGAGAAGGCCAGTTACCATCAGCAGATTCTTCCATTTAGTGAAGTTCTCTCATCAGCCTTCTTCAGCCATACCCAGTTGGTGTTACACAGGTGTCTTGCTTGTGGGTGGGATTTCAACCTATCACCCTGCTGGAACTCAGCAGGAGAATCCAGAGAGAGTTGGTTCCCAATTGAACAGGGCCTTTGAAACTCATCATCAACTCGGATCTTTCCTGCGTCATTATAAAGTACCCAATTATTGGTTGCAGGTGACCCAGAGAGAGTGAGTTCATTGAAGAAGCCGGCCTTTCAACTCTTCACAGCTCTGGATTACTTATGTATCCTTAAACAGGTTCTCAAAGGCTAAAGCCAGAGAGAAACTGGCAGTAATAGATCTAGAATTGGAACTATAAAGCTTTAATTTCTAGATCAGCGTATGGGTATCCCCACAAGAGTGGTGTTCAAAAAGCTTAATTTGTGTCGTTAATCTTGAGAGTGAAGGCAAGATAGGTTCCACTCCCTAACCCCATAAGAAGACCTTTAGCCTGTGTGTTTCTCTCTTGGATTGGTACAAATTATCAGGGTTTTTTTGGTGAACACTATAAAGAATACTATTTCCATACAAAGGAAGGGCATTTACTCATTATAATTTTACTATAATTTGAAATAAACATTTGTTTTAATGCCAAATCTAGTATCTTAGGGCTTTATATAATCTATACTTTGGGCATGTATTTGTAAGAAACAGAATTTTCACATATAAAGCATAATTACTTATTCTTAACTTTTATAAACAATTAAACCAAGTTGGTAAAAATGCTTATTTTATAGGTTAAAACTGTTCTAACCAGCTGTTAACTCCTTCTTTCTAGAGAACTTTAGTCACTATCTAACACTGTCAAACATGTAAGAAAATACCATAGGTCTCCACACAACTACTCTTTCTTCTCCGATTTTCTGGAGCATTTCAAGGGAAGCTGATGAATAAAATGCTCAGATAGGTCAAATCCACATCATAGCAATTATTACGCAGAAAATAGACACATCCATAGTCATACTCAGTAGTTTCTAATTTTTTGGCTGTTGTATAAAAGAATTGATTTGTCAACATTTTCATTTGTCAACATTGATTCGTCAACCTATTTGCCGATGTAAAACCTCTTAGTTGAGAATGAATACTATCTTTTTGATTCTAGAGGTTTTCTTTTTGGTGGAAGTCACATCGGTTGCAATATCCAGTGGGTCACAAAATGGTACCCATGTCTGTCTGTCTTTGCATCCCTTGGCTGCTTTCCTAGATACTACTGTACTTCCTCGTTGCCTCATCCATGCCCATCATTTCCTCTTATATAGTCAGGAATTAATTTGGCTCACGGGGATCAAACACCTATCAGACTCTTTGCCTTTAACTGTTCAGATCCAATCTACCAGCCCCAAGCAAGAAAAAGAATAGATAAAATACTGAAAAATATCCACCCAGACTGGTAACTGATTGCTTACTCAGGCCATTGACTATTTTGTTGCTTATTCACAAGTCCAAGATGAATGATTTGTGAGAGGAATTAATTAATTGGTGATTTCCCAGACTGTAGATTAAGTCAGACCAGTATCATCTATTGATAAGTAATACTAAGTCATATAGGGTTCCTGTACAGAGGGCAATGTTGGAATCCCAAGAAAACTGATTTTAGATATGTGTATCTCAAGTGTTTTGTAGCTCTGGCTTCTCAAATTACTGTACTTGTCCTTTCTGATCAAGGGATCTTTACTTTGGGTAAGGAAGCCAAATATTTTCTCTCAGATAATTTAGTTAGCAGGCACTGTTTGGAAGAGTGGGACAACATGTCCCAAACTCCCTCTGTTAGTTTCAACTTTAGCAAATGGAAAAAAAAAAAAAATCTTAAGAAGTCTGTTTCATGAATGATTACAGGAATAAAACCCAAAGTATTCCATAATTCAAAATGAGATAAATCCAAAATCTTAAACCAACAATCTGTAAACCCTTTTAATGTATAACTGGACCCACCCCCACAAACTCCATGTTGGTGAAAGCAAAGAAAAATAAATTTTCCTAGCATCACGGGAGAGACTTGTATCTGGCACTAGAACAGGGTTACAGCTCTGAGTTGTTACAGGAAGCAACTTCATGCTAAAACTTTTTGTTCTTTTTTAATGTATTTTTTTTTTAAATAGGGAAAGAACCCTGCTAACATCTACTTTCACATACCTAAAATTGCAACACCAAAGGGTGCAGGAGACACAGATACTGTGAATAAGGAAGTATAATATTCAAGTATATGAGGAAGTATCACAAATGGCCACAGAGAAATATATATATATTTATATCTATAATACTGTATCAAACAGATGGAAAGGGAGCGTGAAACTGGTAGTGTGGACACAAATCTAGCTGATCAACTGACATTCTAATCAGACATGAGTCCATCCTAATGAAAGTGCCTCATTCCTAAGAGATGCACTTTTAAACTGCTTCCTCAACCACAGCTCAAATGCTTCGTAACTATTTTTAATTAGTTAAATAATTTATTGGATTGACTTATACTCTGATATAATTATCCAGGTCCCAAATGTTAATAACTTAACTGAATCTTCCTTCCCATTTATACAAAATAACGCTTAAAAAAAAAACCAAAAAACTTATTTCTTACATGCTCTTTCCTTCCTGCAATCAGACTCCTTGATTTAATGTAACCTGTAATAAGTTAAAATGGGCAGCTTTTATCTTTTCACCCAGCAACAGAATAGTAGAATGAGCAGCTTGGATTTCAACAAGGCCTTTCAGAATGTATGGATAGCCTTCAGGCACATGAAAGGTAAAAATGCAATTTTTAAAATAATAATACTCCATGCAAAACAGAGCAGAGCAAAAATAATGGTCCAATTGTACTCATGTAAAGCCAGTGTCTTCCTGTTGCAAATGGAAATCAAGTCAATTTCTGCATATACTATTCATTGTTTTTTATAAAATTGTAACAATTACTACAGTTTGGGAATGAGATTATTTTTTTTATGGTTTGTAAAGAATGAATATAACACCTGCTCAGAGCCCACTCCTGCCAAGAGCTCATGCCTAAATATTATTACTTCGATGCTAAACGAGAAATATTCACAAACCCTGCTTAGCGAGTGCAGCAGTGACATCCTCGGCCAAAGTGGCAAGCTGAGGGGATTCAAGCAGGTTGATGCTTCCAGAAGAGGAGACATTGCTGAGTCGTCGGGGGGATGCCACGCTGGATCTGCCTGGGGACTGCGTAATGATCTCAGCTCCGTGGTCCACACGGGCCTTCGCATGCTCTCTGAAGTTCAACTTCTGGCTGTCGATCTGTTCAAGACAAGCACCAGTCCTTGTTACCTCAAGTGTCTTCACTGGCCTCTGGACTTTTCACCGTGTCTCAGAGCTCTGCCATTCCTACTTCCTACCTCTCTAGTCTTTTATCTGTGACCCATTCTGATGAGGAGCATTTCAGAATAATTAAAAAACAGAAGACAGGATCAGCTCACAACCTTGGTTCTTACCTTGACGTTACCACCTCCAGGGACATGGTGAGCGTTGTCCAGTGAGCCGACTTTAGCTTGGGCCTTTTCTTTGAAATCCAGTTTTACACTCTCAATTTTCACACGCCCACCACCTGTGAGAGAAGAAAGGCTTTTAAGTGCTTTGCTACAATAACATCTTCCTACTTGTGGTGCTTATTTCCCCAAAATGATTACAGTAGATAGATCATTATAAAACACAGACTTAATTTACTAGTTTTTAAATCATGGATGTGAAAGGAATTTTTTAGAATTTCTAGTCCGTACCATTTGTCCCATATCACCCAAGGTAATGACATTCTTTTTGTACTATTATATGGCTTGACCTATGTATTAATATCTTTTTCTTCTAAGCTGAATTGAAGCTAAATTATCTGATTTCTAGACAAATTTCCAATGCACTTATCTATTTTGAAACTTATCATGTCTACCCTTGCTTTTCAACTAATAAATTCTTCTTCATAATCTACCATGTCTAACATAAAATATCAGAGGGGCTTTTCTTATCTGTATAATAAAAATTCTAAAAAGAACACAGTGAAAATATCCTATTTCGTCCTTTCTAAAACTTGGAACGTTTAATCTCTTACTCTTATTGGAGTAAATTAAATTGAAATGAAGATTTTTATTCTTTTTAATGGTAATAGGTCACTTTTCCAAAAAAAAAAAAAGCCTAAAAAACTAAACTATTAGGTTAGAAATGGTACACATATGGGTAATATATTCATTTGTATGTTTTCAACATTGATAGCTTGACTGATGAAATTGAAGTTGGAAGCTAAGTTGTTTATTACCAGTGAGCGTTGAGAGTTTCCCATTAGCATTAGCAGATGGAGTGATAGGAAGAGGACTTTAGGAAATCCCACTCTTGTACAGATGGCATAGGACCAATCTGACACTGATTTTGATCTGATAATGTGGAGACAGTTTTGACCACATCATTTCCTTAAATGCTAATTAGCCTGAAGCTTGAGGATCTGCTGATCATTGAGAATGCAGAGTGGTGCCCCTATCTCTGCATGTCTTTCCCAGCTTGTAATTGCAGGGAGTTCAATCCTGGTAGGTTCCCACTGTCCTTTAGCCTGTCCTTGAGCACCTCTGAGGACCTGCTGATGTCTTTGACTTGAAAAGAAGCTAAATTAGACCCCTGTACCTCTCCAACTGAGATTTGCTTTCACTTTCATTTTCTTTTTCTTTCTTTCTTTTTTTTTTTTAAAGATTTTATTTATTTATTTGACAGACAGAGATCACAAGTAGGCAGCGAGGCAGGCAGAGAGATCGGGGGTGGGGGGAGCTGGCTCCCGGCGGAGCAGAGAGCCTGATGTGGGGCTCAATCCCAGGACTCTGAGATCATGACCTGAGCCGAAGGCAGAGGCTTTAACCCACTGAGCCACCCAGGCGCCCCTTCACTTTCATTTTCAATCTGGTTTTGGGTGTGTGCATTTCTTTGGAAGCCCAGTGGTAAATGACATGACCATCTACTATTATAACTGCGTCTTTTTTAGGATTTTGACTTGGGAGAAACATGGGGAAGATTTTTCAGTTTTGGACTCTTGATGCTTTTGTATTTCTGGAGATCAAAAAGAAGGCCTGTTAAGTCTTCATAGACTTAGACCTTGTGGTATTTTTCTCATATGATACCCAGACATTTATATTGATACCCAACTACCTGGCCAGGGGCCCCTTGAAATTATGTGGTATTATTAGGTTACATTTAAAAAATATATCCATTCAATCTTCTCCTGAAGCTTTAGGATGTGCACAGTGTTATTTAACTTGTGTTTATAGGAGACATGTACTTGTCCTCCCGCCAAAATATGCATTATTGTAGGAAGTGTTATTTTTCCAACATTTCTCCTAGCCACATGGGTCTCATGTGTTGGTTGTGATGGGATTAGGGTGATTCATAAAACATATTTATCTTGGTTAGAGGCTGGAGGATGTTGAGTTTCAACTTGAAGAGATCAAATTTCTTGCAATCTTTTTACTCTTTTGTTACCACTAATAGAAATGGCCTTTGCAAGCTTTCTTTTATGATTATATGTTGGACAGAGTTATAATCCTGTTAAACTTTTTATTGAAATCTATTTTGAGGGAGAGGAAAAAAAACATAATATTGACCCAAAATGTATTCAGAAAAGGAAGCTTGAGAAATATGTTTTTATGGAAATCCTACTAGAAATTTTTATGTAACTGTGAGAGAAACCCATTTGTATTCACAGATCTATGTCTTTGGCTCTGAAGAATTCTGGCATCCACCAGGAGCACTAATTATGAAGGACTATAATCTTTATCAAGCTCCATATGTCCTAAAGTTGGGCTTCCACATGTTGAACTGCTTCCTTTATTTTCTCCTTAGATACTCCACATTCCAAAGTAACTTTGTGAAAAGCTTGCCATTGTCAAGGATCATTGTGTTAACACTTCCTTAAGAGTTTAGTCATCTGATTCAGTTCTTATAAAAGAAAGATCTAGATTTAGAAATAGGTGGGAGTCCATGACAATAGTCTTTTATGACCAATAAATCTTACATAGACTACTTCTTTAATTATGTCACATTTTCCTGCACAAGAGTCCAGTTGAATTTGGCTAATGGAATACTGACTGTCTAAATTAAAGAATCTTATATTTTCATTTGCATTTTGGAGGAAAATAGGCAGTATGGCCAAATATTTCAGTCATACTGTTGACACAGCAGTACAGAGTCAACTAAGTTTGTAAGCTTGAGTTATAGAGAGCAGAACTGTGAAGATACGCAGTATGAGACCATGTCCGGGCCACCAAAGGAATGGCAGAGAAGCTAATTCCAGGGTAATGGTTCTGAAATTAATATTGGAGATTATTGAGGAACATCTACAAAAAGACATGACACTAATTGACCTGAAAACTGGACCTGGGTACTTGGATGTTTCTCATTTTCTCCCCTGCTTGCCTTTTCTGCTTCAACAAGCTGTTCCAAGGACGAGCCTTGAGATAATGATGTGGTGTTGAGAACACCTACACAGGATGCATGACTAAACCCAGTTAAGGCCTCTTCAATAGACTTTTAAGATTTGGTAGGTGGGTGTGAGGATCCATCTTACTGCTACCCAAGAGAAGTCTAATATGTAAAGTTCCCTTTTACTTATTAAAACTGCCACCTACAAACCGGAATGGCCTGCCTCTTTCTTTGGTTTCCCCCCATCTTCTGAGTACATGGGCCAGTTTCAGATTATACCCTCTCAAGAGGGTTGTGAACCAATAGAGATTCCATATATGTCTTTTCTAACTCCTTGACTTGTTTTATCAACACCCTTTGTCAAAGTGAAACCTGACTTCTAAACATGTTTCCAATGCATTTATCCATTTTGAAACTTAGCCTATCTCCCTTTATTTTTCAACTAATAAATTCTTCTTAATGATCTTTTTCTTGGTTAGAGATCTTTTTGGCTCGATTGTTCTTATACTTTGTTTCTGATAACATTTGAGGCAGTAATTAATGGGAATAACCTATTACCTGGTTTAATTAAGACATCAAGCATAGCAAAGGCCTCCTCCTGTCCTTCTATAACTCAATGGTATCTATTGTGTCAAAATAATTTCAAGAAAATAACAAATTTGACAGTTGTCCATTATTTAAATACACATGAAGGTAGAATTTAGCAAAAATATATAATAATGGTACTCAGAAAAATGACTCATAATATGTTAGATTTACACTTTAAAGAGGAAAAAATCCCCAACAAGTATGAATGTAAATTGTACTCTAGAGCACTAGTCCTATACGATATTCTAGAAAAACAAGAGGCCAATAGTTAAATAAGCTGGTACAAGCACTGTGTCAAGTGATGGGTCATTTAAGCACTGCGTTCTGCTGAGGATTTATAATGCTTATTGATCTACTGTAGGATCTGAGAAATTTAGCAGATAAATATTTTCATCGCTTTGCTTAAACACAATCCTTCCTTCACATATGTAGACAAAATATTTCATGAAAAATCTTTGGAAATGCTGCTTTCAATCCATGTAATTATGTATAAATACATGGCCCAAGGTATTTTATAAACCATATATTTCAAAAGAGTTCCAATAAGCATGTTGAGTACGTAGGGATAAATGCATTTATATACCTTTAATTTTGAACCTGTCCTATGATATGTGGCCTCCTTGTGATAATTGAATTTATTTGTCCAAATGAAGATGCCTTAAAGTTTCTCCCTTAAGTTTCCATTAGTAAAAGCATGAATTTTCAGGATTTTGAGACTTTTTCCAGTTAGGTATTTTAAAACAAAAAAATTTGCTTGTTGATTTCTTGAGCAATTTAATATTTCCTCAACTACCAAGAAGTATTTATTTACCTGGCCTGTGGCGGATGTTCTTCAGAGAGCCACATTTAGATGTCACATGGCTTAGGTCTATCTTCTTGGTAACAATCTGCACCTGTATGAACCACAAAAATTACGCTTAACATGGTTTAGACATGGACAAGTCCCCAAGCTCATACATAAAATCCAGAAACATACCCATACTCACAACACACAACAACACAGAAACCCAAACTGAAGTACACACACACACACACACACACACACACACACACACAGGAAAACATAACCTCCCAGTGTCCTCCCACATTTGGTTGGAAAGAAGGACCAAAATGAAAGAAAATCCTAGAACAGAAGATTTTTTTTTAGTAGAAAAGAGATCATGCCACAAGAGGATAGAAACACCTGGATTAATAAGGCAAGCTTCCACTCACAGAATGAAGCCACACCATGTTAAACATTTCCATAAGCAAAAAGCCAAGTGAAGAAATGAATTACTCTTTAAAAAATGATTTTTACATAAAAGTGACCAACATTGCTCATAGATACAAGAAGACCAGCATTGCTTTTAGATTTAAGAAGAAGAAAGCTCAAAGCTTTTCTAAAACGGTCATGTCTTGCCTAAATGGAATTTTTCTTATCTACCAAATTGTAAAATAACATTTTTTTTTTCTTGTGTTAGAAACAGTGCTTTTCTGATTGTGGTCCATTTTCCAATGTGTCAGAAGTACAAGAGTATTACTGAATTGGAAATGGGGCCATGGAATCTGCATATTTGAATAAGTGATTCTTCTCTAGAGGAAAGTCTGACAACTGTTTT
The DNA here is from genome assembly GCF_002288905.1 of Enhydra lutris kenyoni. Taxonomy (NCBI): domain Eukaryota; kingdom Metazoa; phylum Chordata; class Mammalia; order Carnivora; family Mustelidae; genus Enhydra; species Enhydra lutris. Next base: position 20,716,029 of record NW_019154085.1, on the reverse strand, counting down.
GGAGGTTGGAAGATCCCCTACCTACTTTAAGATTGTTATCTCAATTTATCCTTTGCCACCCAGCTGTTTTGGCCAGTAGGGCCTGCAGGAGAGGATAGGGGCTGTCCTCTGACACCCTCCAGGTATTTCCTAGGACTGAGACTGCTTCTGCGAGACTACCACACAGTTTGCACTTATAGTCAGGACACAAGGAGGAGGGCCACCATGTCAATGTAAATACTGATCCTGAGGCTAAGCTCAGCATCCTTAAGGAGCCTAGCAACATTTGCTATGGACTTTCGATGACAATGACATTTTCAGGCTCAGTGGAACTACTCCGAGCAACAGGTGACAGGTCCTGGTAGAAGGCACTGGCTTGTCATCTCTTTCATTGCTTGACTGTATCTCTGCCTAGCTGAGGAGCAAGGAGACAAGAGTTATTAAACAGGCAAGAATTCTGGACTTGACACTCTTGAGTCACAGATGCCCAGAATCTGAATTTTAGGTGACAAGGATCTGTAGAATAGAGTCAGCCTCAGTCACCTTTAATATTCGTATTGTGTAATGAACCATGCTTCCTTTACCTTGAGTTTGCCTGTTTCAGCTCTGCCTCAACTAGGTTTGAGAAACATGGATTCTTCTTTCCCTTCCTCTCAAAAGATATTATTTCCATTCAATTCAAGACACAGGAAAAAAAAATCCCATCAAGACCAAGTTTATACTGCGACTTGAGTCTTTTCACTTTGAATGACAGATGAACTGTGCTTCACTAGTTTTGAATTATTTCAAATGATATCCTAACTCTCATGAATAGTGATGTACAAAAGATTGACATTACACCCTTTGGGTACTTTCATGTATGTCAGTCTTTGCCTCAAGAGTAACTGAAATGGAGCTATAAAAGTGTGTGCCCAGCTGATGTTTGCAGGGGAGTAGAGACAACATGAGGAAGAACCTTGAAGTCAAAGGCCAGCAAACAAAATTGGCAAGTGAGGTGTGTTTGCCATCCTCCTGAAAGACATGATGCGGTCCCGTAAGATTTTATTCCTCAACTGAAAGCAAGAAATTTGCTGATAATCTTTCAGGGAAGGATGGGAAGCCCACCAGCAAAAATGCAAGGGTGACAAGCTCCCAGACCAGGGGACTTGTGGAGCAGCAATAAGTAGGAGGTGTGTATTGTGAGAGAGGCAGGAAAAGTAGATAGGGGGCTGGCTGTGTAGATGGCTCCAGACAATCAAGACAGCTTTCTCATAGAAACTTCTACTTACATTTCCGCCCCCAGCAGAATGTTTGATGTTATCCTTGGAACCACATCGGGACTGAACCTTGCTAAAATCAATCTTCTTGTTTAAAATCCTAACCTAAAAGGAATTGGAGGTAACTTTACTGTGCATTTTTCTTTTAATATGCTTGGCATAGGGAGCCAGAAAGGGTTGGTGCCAAGGAGGCTCCAAAATTCCTTCCACCCACATAATCATTTAAGAGGAAAAAAAACTAATACTGGAATTGAAGAACAGATCTATCATTTAATATGAGCCCCTAGTCCCCTAAGCCCCCAAGGGCCAAATGCTCAAGAACTTTAGATATCTAAGTTATAGGCAGGTGTAACCTGGAAACAAGAAAAGAAAAATAAAAGTTGTATCATCTGTGACTGGGAGGCTTCTGATATTGTGGGCAACATTGGGACTCAGTTTCCACTCTATGGAAGGTCTAATAGTGTAGTTCAGTGTAGTTCTTGTCCTACCCCTGTTCAATCCTACAGTGTCAACCATCACAGTTATAAATCACCTGGTACGCTTGATTGTATTATTGGTCCGCATAATACAGGTGAGGTTCATGACTGGTTGGGCTGAATGCCATAGATGGGCTTCTCATTCATCCAGCAGAATACTTGCTTTCCCAAGAGGGTCAACAAAGAGGCTCAGGGCCTCCTGAAAGTCTTTTCTCTGACAGCTGCTCATACACAGCCATAATACTTGGATGGTTGGTGCCAAAGCATTCTTTCCATTATTTCTGAGGGGAGCAAATCAAGGACTGCTAGTTAACTGACTTACAGTAGGTCATGTAGAGGTAGTCCAGGCCTTAGCTAGGTCCAAGAGATTTGAGGTTAGGTGTTTTATTTCTGTTTTCAGGAAGTTCAGTATTCATCTCGAAGACAGTAGCAAATCTAAATCTAGATAGATATTATTCTGGTGTAATGTAATGTGCAAAGTAATAGTTCTTGTTGCATTTTCCCATGTGTCTTAAAGTTTGCATGTTTTGGAGGGCACATGAGGATGTAGCATGGAAAGAAAGGTTTACTTTTGTTGTTTGTTTGCTTTATTTTATTTTGGCTACTTCAACTCGTCTCCCTTTATTCCCTCAATAGCTAAAGAGAAATTATGTTTTCAATTTTTTGTCCTCTTTCAAAAAATGTTTGTCCTCTTTAAAAAAAAAAAACTAACTAAATAAATATATCTAGATATACAGCCATCTCCAAGAATGGTATCCCATCTCTTGGTGTTTGCCAAAAAGAATAAAAAATTCAAGATGACATTGAATCCTGACTATTTTTAACCAAAAGCTTAAATTGCTGTGCCTGCCTGCCACTGATAAGAGAGCTTGTCGCTTACAGGGAAATATCATTGACAGCTGTCATTGGCAGCCCAAGGGAAAGGCCTCTTGTCAAAATCTGAAGTCATAAAATATGATGATTGGGTCATTCTTTTGGGCATGATAAAAATCCCAATTTAAAAAGAAATGGGGGACTATCACAGAGTCTATATCTAACAATAAATGTAGTGACATGCTAAGAGTTTCACATAAAATGTAGATGCCAGTAACTTTAAGTTAATAAGGTCATTACATTTAAAGCCTCTAGATAAATAATTTTTAGAAAGCCAATGACTTCATTATTTCAAATAATAATACTTTTAATTATCTTCCTTGAGTGTCTATTTTGGCCATGAAATAGAATTCATCTAAGGCATTTTTCCTAATCCTTGGGGATATATAGGGCCTCATATTTCATTTGCAAATTTTATTTTAGAGATCATTAGAGTACCAATCAAGTGACTCATTACCCAGTGATCAAAAGCTAAATGTTAAATCTGATTCACTTGTTGCAAAAATGGAAATTCCAAATTCAGTTGCATGAATCTGTTTGACTCTAACATTTAATCAACTGGCAATTTTTATGATTTCTAAAACAAATGATTCAAACTCCAAGGGGGCACACTGCCAGCATTACTTAGAGACAATTTAAAATTTAAAATCCTAAAACTTAAAGGCTGCCTTGTGTTGATTTTCCCAAGATTTTCTAGAGAATCATAGATTTTCTAGCAAAACAATTAGCTGGCCTTTTTCGATGGGACCTACATCTGTTTAATCATAATGTGAAACAGACCTTTGACATGGGTTAATGGCATATTCTTTATATATTTCCATATTTGCAATAGCTTCAGAGTATATTGCCTTTGTTTCAAATAAGGTAGAGCATGACATTTAGCATTTTGCTTGATGGTTGAATAGACAGAAATGAAATCACTTTGGGCACTGAATGCTTGATGCTCAGTAAGATTTATGATCTAGCCTGACAACTTGCACCTAAGCACTTATCTAATCTGTGTGATGCACATTTATGCTTTAGCAAAATTATGAAACACTTCATGCCAAAGATCTCTGGGGTTATTTACCAATAATTAACACCTTAAAGAGTTAATTCTACAAATGCCAGCCATCCTCAGAAACTATTCATAAGACAGAAAAATAGATGGTTGCTATGAAGGACAAAATTTTATTCCAGATTACTATTATTTTTTTTAAGTCAGAGAGTCAAGTTTTTAACTCTCTGTGCTCAATGGATGAGTCTAAATAAAAATGACTTTTTGGGGGAAGAAAGTTCCATTGAGCTTTGTCTTCCTATATGTCAAGAGAAAATTATTTTAACATCTCAGAGATGGTCTAGAAAAAAAATACAACAAACCTTTATTTGATGAACTAATTTTCTATATTCATGTTATGGAGGGAAAATATTTGAATAATCATTATCCAAGGATAACTCTAAACCACATTTTCTTCTTGTTAATTTCAACTAAAAGTTTTAGTTGCACTATTAATGCAAAATGGGGTGATTTGAAAGTGTGTGACAATCTTTCCTTCTGTATTCAGAGTGGAAGGGAAAAATGTATTATTTCAATGAAATGATTCATCTTTCTAAAGCTCTGCCTTGTTCAAAATTCTCCCAAAGTCTCTATTTCCTATTAAATGCATCAAAACTTCTTAGGTAGGCAACCAGGGTTCTCAGAAATTTTGATTTTTTGAGCGCTCTTCTCAAAACTTTACATTTTGGCCAGACTTTACATACATCATCAACTAGAGATTAATTGGAAATGTGAAATGTAAAATGAAAGAAAATGCAACCCTAATTTATAACTTTTAGTAAAACAATTTATAAACCATTAGTTGGAAATGGGAAATGTAAAATGAAAGAAAATGCAATCTTAATTTATAACGTTTAGTAAAACAATTTATAAACCAGAGGCATTCATTACAGGGTCAACTTATATTTCTTAAGCAATGGGATTTTGATTTTGTTTTGTTTTGTTTTTGATTTGACACTCTCTGATGCTGCTTTCTTTATCAAAAGACCCACATGTCAGCTGAAGATAGCAAGATATGGAGAGTAACTGGGGTCCAGAAGTTTGGATTCTGGTCTTGGTTCTCCTACGAGATAGTGCTAGGCTCTACAGGCATGCTCTAGGTATGAACCTCAGTTGCTGTAAATTTCTTTCTTCTTTATCCAGTGTTGTTTAGAAAGAATGTCTTTTTTTTTTTTTTTTTTTTCTTTTTAAAGGGTAGTAGTGGCCCGTAACCCTTCAACTTTATCGAAGATTTTTTCCTTTGGCTTTACATCATTTTCCAGGAGTGCTTAAATGAAGCCTTTCTTCATCCTTGCATTATAAAAACACTTCTCTCTCTCTCCCCCAAATATTTCCCATTCCATAGCATTCAGTTTTAATGAAAACTATTTATCCATCCTATATAGAGTCCTGAGATATCATATACTAAAACAAACAAACAAAAAAATATGACCACATCAGATATTTTTGAAGAATGAAAGTTCTCTGGAATAGATGATGTTTTTCAAAGATTAATCTGTTAACAACCCTGTGCCCAGATTAAAATGCATAAAAACTTTATAGTCTATTTCAAATTTTAAATAACCTTGCCTATACTGATCAATAACTTCTTCAAAACTCAATGGATCAAATACAAGCAATAAATAGAGTACACATTTAAATGGAAATAACACTTCATGTCAAAACATACAATTCCACAGAGCGGTAAAGGAAAAAGATAAATTGGAGGACCCATTAAGGGGTCAGACAAATTTTTCTATGCAGGCTATGCCACACAGCACAGAAAAGGGAACCACATTAAAAACCTCAAGGTGAATAAATCGTGCTGAAAAGTTTGTAAAGAATTGTTTGGTGGAATAGACATTGAGTTTAGGCATTGGCCTCATTGTTAAACATTGGCATTACATTTTTTTCTTTAGTTTAAATTTTTTAAGAAATTTTAAGGAATAGAGGACCAAGCATAAAGGCAATGACTTTTAAAGAGTTTGTTCAGTTGTTTGAAAACAACCTGAGATTCAAGGTTGTTCCCAAGTTCTTGCTTGGCTTGTAAATGAACAGCAAACAAAAAAAAAAAGGTCTCCAGGAGTGCCTGGGTGGCTCAATCATTAAGCGTCTGCCTTAAGCTCAGGTTGGGGGATCAAGCTCCCTGCTCAACGGGAAGCCTGTTCTCCCTCTCCCACTCTCACTGTTTGTGTTCCCTCTCTTGCTGTGTCTCTCTCTCTCTCTCTCTGTCAAATAAATAAATAAATAAGTAAATAAATAAAATCTTTTAAAAAAAAGAGGAGGACGCTATAGGTCTCAGCTTTGTAAACCTAAAATAGTAATTATTTTCATAGTTTTTTAAAAAATAATGTGTTGCGACGACGTGGATGGAACTAGAGGGTATCATGCTTAGCGAAATAAGTCAATCAGAGAAAGACAACTATCATATGATCTCCCTGATATGAGGGAGAGGAGATGCAACATGGGGTGTTAAGGGGGTAGGAGAAGAGTAAATGAAACAAGATGGGATTGGGAGGGAGACAAACCATAAGTGACTCTTAATCTCACAAAACAAACTGAGGGTTGCTGGGGGGAGGGGGGTTGGGAGAGGGGGGGTGGGGTTATGGACATTGGGGAGGGTATGTGCTATGGTGAGTGCTGTGAAGTGTGTAAACCGGGCGTTTCACAGACCTGTACCCCTGGGGATAAAAATATATATTTATAAAAAATAAAATTAAAAAAAATAATTAATGTTTATAAAGCTTAGCTCCAAAACTTTTCATTACCCTACAAATGATACTTGAATTATAGTTCGATACTTGAATTATAGTTTGACAGGCTATGTCTTTATGTCTTACATAAAGACAGGGCCCATGATATCAAGGAGCTTTTCTTTTGAGACAATATTGACTTTCTCTCTCTCTCTCTCTCTCTCTCTCTCTCGCACACACACACACACATACAACCTTGTCAATACAATATAATGCATTTCAGTGAACAGCTTTCCTTCATGCTGGATTGACAATATTTTAAAGTTCATGGGATATTTTATTACTTTTCTTATTTAGCACTTATTTTAGCCCAATGAGATGGAAAGAAATGGCTTGGAAAGAACTTAAAAATTACACTAGGGCAAGGCACTAGGGGAAGATGGAAAATGAAAAAAAAAAAAAAAAAAAAGTCATTCCTTTCCTGCATAGATGGTAGAGACCATGTCTTGTCTTGTTCCCCTTTTGTCACATAGTATGCAACAGGAGCTTAGTAAATATTTGACAAAATGATATCCATGTGAATGAGAAATGAATCTAAATATGTTTCAGTTCTCTTTCAGTTTATAATTTTATAAATTTACTTCTACGTTTCTAGCACTCAGTAGATCCTTCATTGTGGTGGCCATCATAATTTTATATAATGAGAAAAAAAGTTTCAGTATAATTTATTACTTGCCTCCAGCATTAACTCCATTTTCTCCTTGAATATAAAACTCAAAGCAACTTATTCAAATTAGATGAGAAAGGCCTAAAAAAGTCTCAAGATAATGCCTAAAACTTTATAAGATAATATAAAAAAATTCTCTACATTTCACTCATTTCATTCCCTCATTCCTCTCTTAATGCTCCCTCTTTCCCAATTACATTCCTCTTACTTCAGAAGCACTGAGTTTTTATTCAAGTTCAGCTTGCCCTCTGTGGTACAAATAATTAAGGAATCTATCAGACTAACTAAATGAATATTTTCAATGAGCTCTAATGTAAAAATACTATCATACTCTAAGTAGAACCATGAATTTGAGAGCTTAAAGTGACCTCACGGTTTGCTTAAATGAGACATTGCTATATTATGATGGTGCCAATACATTAAATGAGATGGTACTATAGAAGTGGATTTTGTTGTTCCTATTCTTTTTTTTTAAAGATATTATTTATTTATTTGACAGAGAGAGAGAGAGATCACAAGTAGACAGAGAGGCAAGCAGAGAGAAAGGGGAAAGCAAGCTCCCCACTGAGCAGAGAGCCTGATGAGGGACTCGATGCTAGGACCCTGAGATCATGACCTGAGCCGAAGGCAGAGACTTAACCCACTGAGCCACCCAGGTGCCCCTTGTTGTTCCTATTCTTATACAGGTATGAAAACTAAGGACCAGAGATGTCAGTATCTAAGGTCACATAATGAAAAACCTGGGCTTGGAACTCAGCCCTTATACCCTCGTCTAATATTCTTTTAGCCAAAATTCACTATAGTCCAAACATGGGAAGTTTCTTTGGGTCATAACTGTAATGGCACCAAGCATTCCCACTCATTAAGTCCATGCATATGGTGTTCCACCACATTCATTTAACTTTCAGTCAACAAATATTTATTGAGCACCTACTATGTATTGGACCCTGAGGAAAGGATTGACCTCATCCTTAATTTCATCAAGTTTATAGTGTAGTAGGTGAGGCAAGATAGACATTAAATAACTAATTATATAATGGGATACTAAATTACAAGTGTGGTGAGAAGCACTGTCTACACCATGCAAAGTATTTCAGATTGAGAAAAGAACAGATGCAGGGAGATCAGTTAAAAAACTTAACAACTACTGCAGGGACACAGACAAGAGAAAATGGATCCTGTGCTAGAGTAGTGCAGAGCAGACTAAGAGAAATGGGTGGATTTAAGAGCTGTTCTGGACACAGAACCATTAGCACTTCATGATGGCCAGGGTATGGGATGAGGACAGGGAGATGAAAAGATGACTCTTAGGTTTTTGACTTGGCAAAGTCCTATTATTTGAATAGGTATAAAGATATTTAAAAAGAATCATTTAACTTGAACTTTCCACTCTCAAATATCTACATGGCATCAGCCACATTGATGCTTCTGGTGTTCCTAAAACATGCCAGGTCTGCTTCCAACCCAGGGCTTCTGCATGTGCAGTTTTCCCTGCCTGAAATTCTCTCCCCCAGTTATCTACGTGGTTCAGCAGTTCCTTAAAATATTCCAATTATCACCTTCTTGATACTTTTCTAGTCATTCTATCAAGACATGCCATCTCTTCTCCACATATTTTAAATCTCTTCCTTGATTTGTTGTTGCCTTTCTCACTTTGTGACATATTTTTTCCTATATAATATTTTATGACTTGTTTTTCTTCCTACAATGTAAATTCTACAAAGGTAGGAATTTCAAAAATTTTTGTCTGTCTTGTTCGTTGTTATATTCTCAGTATCCAGAACACAGTATGGAACATAGTGGGTACTCAATAAATACCTGTTGAATAAATAATGAGTAAAATGAATGTATAACTTTGACTTTCTGGAATTATTGAGGAAATACAAGAAAACATCATTTATTTTAAAGATGCCAAGGTAGATTTTAAAATTAATATTTCATTGTATGTCCTTGATATTATCTATGGGAATTTGGAAGTTGGTGTCTATACTCTATTTAAAAGATTGATTTTTAGAATTATTTTAAAAAATAATCTGCCAGTTGTAGGACAATAAGATAATGATAAGAATACAACAAAATGTTCCAAATTTAATAGTCTCTACTTTTCAGTAGGATATTACTCTAACACATTATTTGCATTAAATTATTTCACATAAATATTATAAAGGATCAAAACCCTTACATTTCAATCCTGATGTGATAAAACCTCAGTGTGGGAGGTGTGGGAGGGAATATTAAATAAAGTGTTCCATCTTCATGTTTTGCAACCAAAGTTAAAGCAAACAAACAATAACTAAGGTACATTAAATTGCATACTTTGTAGAAAAGTGATTCTTCATTAAATACAAAATTATAGAACTTGAATTTATAGCTCTGACTTTAAAGGATGTTATTAGAAGCTGTATATGCAAGGTGTGGGTACTATAAGGATTTTTGTTTCTTTGTGAAAATGTGAAATTTAGACTATGAGAAGCTGAATATCTCTGATATCCAATGTTCCTTAATTCAATGGATTGATATAGAAGTGAGGGATAGAAGATAGATTATTTTATTTCTAGAATGTGAGGATATACTTCAAAGGTCCTAGTCTAATGGATTTATCTAAATCCATTTTCTGCTAGGCAGAAAGATGCTATGGCAACACTGACTGGGAAGATAATAGATTGACAAATTCTGTAAGATTCTTTATATAAAAGAGAAGTACTGTTCTCTTCTTGAACAGGAGTGACTTGCTTGAAGAAGCCACCATCTTTTAGTTCACCTGATCTAAAATGACTGACTGCTCCATGAATAAAGAAGTATATAACTTACAGGGCAAGCAATCAAATCCACAGGCACTGCCTTGCAGAGATCATGACCTATGTAATAACCATCCTATCCAACAACTATAAATGGAAACAGCCTTTGTGAAACCAATAACTTTCAACTATGACAAGAGTATACAAAAATTGTGGTTTGTATACTGATCTTCATAAGACTGATGGAGAAAAAAAAAAGATTTATTAAAGCACATAAAAGTAATCTACATAAATCAAAGCACCTATAAAAAAGCCCATGCATTGATAGAAAAGGTAAGAAGTATTATTCACTGAGTTCTGCCTAATTTTTTTATGCTATGCATTTAGAGAAATTTTTTTCCTACTTTTGTTTATATCAATCAGGTGTGTTCTTAAAAAGCTAACACTACTTATTCTAAAATTTAGATTGAGATTTGACATAAAATAGGGAGCTAACTATATTGAAATAGTTTTAAATTAATACACTTACTAAGACAGCCTTACCCGAGCCTTGAGTTAAATTAACCAAGGTCACTATCTACAGTGAATCTAAGATTGCATATGTTCTTTCCAGTAGAATGAATTTGTGCTTTAGCAGAAAAGATTAACTTTATTGCTTTCTGTAAAGCTCCTCATGTTGTCATCTCTTTTATCTCTTCCATTAGGCATTGATTTGCCTCACTGAACTGAGCCACAAAGTTAAGTCTCTCTTCTAACACAAAATCAGACCTTTAATAGAGGTGATGATCACTGTGAGCATACAACATATACATATGGAAGAGCAGTAAATGCTCCAATTGAAGCAAATAATAAGGTTTGCCAACTTGGAAAGCTGTTGAACTTCCAAGACATATATAGTTTTTATTATATATTTCCCCTCCCAATTCTTAGTGATTGCACAAACAGCAATAATATAGCTTTTAAAATTAAATTATTCACACACAATCTAACCACTCTGGATTTTATAACAACAGAGCCCGTGTAGAAGAATTAAGGTTACATCTATAAATTTGCTCCCTTGTGTATCAATAAGAATTGTGTGACTATTTTTCTCAATATCTACAGACTGCCTATCTCTATTACAAAACTTGCCTCCTACAATAAGTACTGCTATTGTCCTGTCCTCGTCATTGATTCTGAGTTGACCACTGTCATTCCAACATCCTAGGATTATCCAGTTTATAGTTGGGAACGACGTGCCAGCAGCTTCAGTTTTGCCAACAGACTGTGGTTAGGCATCCTTAATCAGAGAACAAGGGTCTTGAGCATATCATCTTGACAATTTCTAAGAAGCTTTAACATAAAAATTTTTCCTAGTCATTCTTTGAAGTGGAAACTCTAACAATCCAGTCAAAACCTGCAGTTTAACATGTACAGAAAAAGAATCTTGCCTTCCTTCTTGTGTTTGAGGCTTTTAACGGGAAAACGTTAAAGTGGTAAGTGATATATTTTTCCTACAAAGACAGTTCAACTGCAGTGCATCTCAATCTCCCAATTCATTTCCCCCTCTAATTTAAACATATTATGCCATCTATCACAAAATAGAGGCAAATATCTTCCTTCCTTCTGTTTCCTATCTTAGTGTGGAAATACCTCCTGGTTCTCCAACAAAAGTCACTTCATAACTCCTCTGCTGTAGATTTTTTCCCAAGTCATTTGCAGTTGAGATAGGATAATTTTTCAGCAGGTTAAATACTCACCTTATGAAAGAAGAGATGTTCTTCAAATGACACTGTGAGTTTAAGGCTGTTTCTGTTCTGTAATTTTTGTGTCATTTGTCTTTATTAGTTCTTAATTACCACAATCTCTAAGGCAGTTTTAGTTGAGTTCAAAAGAATAAGGCATCTTTATGTCAGTTTTATGAATTACTGAGTATAGCAGAAGTCAAGTGAAATTAGACATAAAAATATTTATAGATATGGTAAAGAACCAGAAAGAAAAAGAAGTATTCCTATTTTTTTGGATTGGTTTAACCTTAGCGATTCTGGCAAAGCTCAGGCTAAAACCATTCTTCATGCCTCTCTACGTTGAGGAGTCATTTGAATAGGACCAAATAGTATAGAATTTTCATGTCAAATTATATCAATAATTATTCTGTTTTAGTTGAATTTTCTTTTTGGTTTCAAGAAAATGTTTGAGATAAATTATGTTCCCTTGTGATTCTATGAAGAAACATATTATTTTCAGTATCAGTATTTTCTGGACTATAAGCCAGTAAACCCCACATTTAAATAAGGAAAATACTACATACAAGGACATTTATAGAAAGAGAATGGATTTTAAATGTAAATAATAGTTACACCCTTTTAAGAGGTATCTCATCAAAAATTAAAATGATAAACTTTCAAGTTGGCACTAAATTGATTTTATTCAACTTAGTCTGTCATTTTTATATAAATAAAACAATGTTTTATTTATATAAAAATATTTTATATTTGGATATTTCCAAAAGGGCACCAATATTTCATTCTCTTGGATCTGCAAAACTCTGAGGAATGCAAGAGCAATATGAGATTTATGAAATCACAGGATCAAATTTGACAGAATTAGTTTTTTGTTTTGTTTTGCTTAAAAAGATTTCTTGTAGCTCATATTTTAGTAACATTTTTTATGAAAAAGCATTTGTCTATGACTTTATTATTACAGAACGTTAGTCATTCCACAAAGGGCATATGGACCACCACCACCACCCTCTGCTTCCCCCAATTCCTTTGGTGAGTTTTTCGTAACTCCTTGGGCTTTCTTGAACAGAATCACAGAGAGACAGCAAAGAAGTTTGTTGCTAAAGGAAGAAGCAATGCTGAATTTTTGTTTCAGCAGTGAGTAGGAGTCTTTGATAGCTTCATATTTTGGCAAGATCTTTCTTCTAAACCTTCCTGAAAATACATTTTCTTTGGCATGAAAGAGGGACACCAAAAAACAGTGACAGAAAATATAAGATAGACAACAAAGAGTGGCAGAAAAGAACACTGTAGTTAAAAGAAAGTCTTTCGGGAATGTTGAGAGGTTATCACAAGTTTGTTGATATACAAAGGAAATTATTACTTTCTTTCTTCTTTCTCTCAAGATGGGTGTTTTATCTCTTTAGTGATAAGAAAAGGCAAATGATCCCAAAGGCAGATCAATATCACAAAGGAAATACAAAATGGTATTTGTATTATCTCCTTCCAAGCTAGTTGCTTTATCTAAACACACAGTGTAGAAGCAAGGTTGAGGTCAAGGCAAAATTCAAAGGCTCCTGGTTGGCAAAAAAATGTGAATGTTTGTACTGGAGCTGAAGTTAAGAATTAATAGGTAGAGCTTTACTAATAACCCTCTTCAATACAATTAATCTTAAGGAGAAGTTCTAATCCCTATAATTTGATTCATCAGAACTATTCAGAACTATCTATTATCAACATGAATGTCCACCCTTTACAATTTTTAAACATGAGTTGCCAGAGAAGAAATCTGGTGAACCATGTTGATCTGGGAGTGAACATGGGGAAATGGGAGAAGATATCATAGAAAATCAATGAAGAAAGGAAGGAGATAAAAGCAAAATCACTAAAAGATCTTCAAATGAGATCACAGTCAGGATCTAAACTACAACAGTCAAATTCGTATCAGAAATGTAAGTTTAATCTCTTATGCTAAAAGTCCACAGTGCAATAGACACATTCAGAAAAGATCGGCTAGGCAATCAATGGAAAGATTCTCCTATATGGGGAAATCAAATTTACCCGATAACCAGACGGAATGGATATGTCATGTGATTTTCATTATATTTTATAAGCCAGCTTTCTCAGACGAGATCCAAATTCTTGGCAATGAATCATAACCAGTAACATTTTAACACCTCCAACCCCCTTTCACGGTAAGAACTGTTCGTTTATAATGTGAGGAAGGGGATTTTAGTGGGATTTTACTTCTGACAGCAAGTATGTTGCTCATGTGATTCTTACCTGCCCCCCTTTAGGCTGGTATTTGATGTTGTCTGTCGATCCGATTTTGGATTTGACATTCTTCAGGTCTGGCAGTGGTTGGTTAATGAGCCGAAGCTGCTTCGGAGTAGCGGGAGATTTTGGAGGAGTACGTATGATGGCAACTTTCTTCTCACTGGGCACCAAGATGGCAGATTTAGGGGTTCCTGGTGTGTGAGGGGTCCTGGGGTAGCTTGGGGTTCCAGGAGTGCCTGGCGTGCGTGAAGAATAGCTTGGTGGGGTGCCAGGAGTGATGGCAGTTGATCCAGGGGTAGTGGGTGTGGAAGTTCCACTCTTTCCTGCCCTGCGAATCGGCTCTGACCCTATATAAACGAACAAAACCAAACCAAACTAACACCGCAGCATCAGAAAATTCTTGAGACATCCTCTTCCCTCAGGTTGTTAGAACTCACAATACATGAACTTTTTAAAGAGTTTAGAAGATTTGCAGATTACAACAATGCCCCAAAAGGTGAAAGTTCCTTTTTTTTAGGCTTATAACCTGGTGACATTTTTGAACATGCATTGCTATCAGTGCAAACAAAGAACTTGGGTTTTCTTGATTTATTCTTCTTACTTCTCATTACGAAGGCATCAGAATTTTTTATCCTAGTGGGATCATTAAGGCATGTAGATCTGCTGTAAGTTGGCAGAAGAGTCTGCCCTTCACATTCTATGTGGGTTAGTATTTACTAAAGATTTCCTTGAATGATGTGTGGATCACTTGCTCTTTTGTGCAACAAGTTCATTCCAAGATTCAGGTAGACATACAACTGTGTACTGCTAGCAATAATTTTGACCTGCGTACAAAGTCATTTATTAAAATGTATTTCAACATTACCATTTCAGCTTATATTGAAGAACGCTGTGAGTTACAAATGTGTTTACTAAAATCTACGCAATTACATCAGACATTGTTCTACAGTATCATGTATTTCTTTTTTATGGAAATTTGGCTCAGCTCTTAATACAAAAAATATCTATTTCTCTTCTTAGAAAAATGGGACTTTTTAAAAAAGATTTTATTTATTTGACAGAGAGAGATCACAAGCAGGCAGAGAGGCAGACAGAGAGAGGGGGAAGCAGGCTCCCCACCGAGCAAAGAGCCTGATTCGGGGCTTGATCCCAGGACCCTGAGATCATGACCCGAGCCGATGGCAGAGGATTAACCCACTGAGCCACCCAGGTGCCCCCAGAAAAATGGGATGTTTTAATAACATAATCACAGTGAATCTTGTGCCTGATTGTTTTCTCTCTTTTTTTTTTTTTTAAAGATTTTATTTATTTATTTGAGAAAGAGACAGTGAGAGAGAGCATGAGCAAGGAGACGGTCAGAGGGAGAAGCAGACTCCCCGTGGAGCTGGGAGCCCGATGCGGGACTCGATCCCGGAACTCCAGGATCATGACCTGAGCTGAAGGCAGTCGTCCAACCAACTGAGCCACCCAGGCGTCCCCTGATTGTTTTCTCTTATATTTTCATTACTAGTTTGCAGTTTGGAGTCAAATTAATAACCCCCCCCCCCCACCACTGTCACTTATACAGGCTATTGTGAGATGCATTTCTTTGCCTCAACTTGACTTTAGGGTCATCTTATTATTTAACTTCTTCCTCCTATTTTCCTATATTATATTTCTTTCGTATTAACTTTGTAACTGTGTGTTTGAATGCCATTTCAAATACTTTTTTGAAAGTGTAACACTATAGATGAGACTACACCACCTTACAGATTTCAAAGCCCTTTTGTGAATACCAAACATTTGATGACCAACATACACAGTAGTTAGAGACAGCTCTTATCGTTCCTAATTTAAGAATGAGGACATTGAGTCTCATTTACCCAGATGATACTAAATTCTAAGCCACATTACGATATTTAGTTTCTTAGCCTTAAAAATCTTTTGCTTAAAATAACACATTGTTTTTAATAATAGGGCACTTATTTACATTATTTACACTTATTATTCAAATTCCTTCACTTTTTTGGGTATTTTACAGGAAGGGCATGAATTTTACGTTTTATTACTAAGTATGTATACTTTGTAGGATCAATAAATCTTCTAGAAATTTTGTAGAGGATAAAGGTATAACTAATTAACTTTTAAATCAATGAAGTGGAAGGGATCTTTGAGTCATTGGTGTGGGAAGTTCTTCCTGAGAAAGGGGATAATTAATCTTTGCTGAAATAATTACAAAAAGTGAGCTCAAGAGAGCTTCATAGATAATTATAATCTACAGGCAATATTTATTTACCCATTGGTCTGGGTTCAGTCTCCTGAAGGAACAGAATTATTTCACTTCTTTCAGTGAACAGTTTTTACGTATGAAGTGAAAGTTGCCCTGTGTCCTTTGTTTGTTTTTTTTTTTTTAACGTAAGGGCAAACGATAGGTAGACTCCTCAACCAACAATATGAAATTGGATATAAGACGACTATGCAATAAATTAGTGTGTATTCTATGATTTTTATCACTTTCCACAAAAAGGATATTTCGAGACCAGGATGATACAGCCACATCCAACTTCCTTCGTATATAGTTTGTTTTTGGACTGAGTTTTTGATGTTCAAGTCAGTCACTGTGTCCTTCAGAAAAATCTCTTCAGGGGCGCCTGGGTGGCACAGTGGGTTAAAACCTCTGCCTTCGGCTCTGGTCATGATCCCAGGGTCCTGGGATCGAGCCCCACATCGGGCTCTCTGCTCAGCGGGGAGCCTGCTTCCCCCTCTCTCTCTCTGCCTGCCTCTCTGCCTACTTGTGCTCTCTCTCTGTCAAATAAATAAATAACATCATTAAAAAAAAAAAAGAAAAATCTCTTCAGAAACTTCATTTCTTCCTTAAATGTTTTCATCTTGACATTAGTGTCATGATGATGAAGGTGATGAAGTCATATTAATATTAATAAGAATATTAATATTCTTATTAATATTATAAGCTCAGGTCTTTTGGGGAACAGGATATTCTCTCTGTTATTTGTCACTGTACCTAACACTGATGCCTTTCATGGGACCTGAACACAGTAGAAGTTCAACATATTTTCTTTTTTAATAGTACAAATTGGATTCAGAATTTATCTGTGTGTTGAGGTGTTTTTTTACTTCATGGAGACTAAGCTGAAGCAATATTCTGCATGTGCATAACAAGTTTCCTTAAAAGAAATAAAATTTTTTAAAGTAAGTGTCATTTCTATACTCATAGAAAATGGCGTTAAACTTCAGAAAACTAAGGAATGAAGGTTTTTTTTGTGTTACATCTGAAGAATGAAGAAAAACCAAAAGCATTAAGCCCTAACACCACTGTTCAACAGATACAATCAATTTTTAGTGTAATAAATTGTATTCTTGTCTTCAAAACGACAAAGTTGAGCATTTCCTATTTGTTCCAAAACCGAGTTAAATCTGAATTAATAAAACAATTTAAAAAATATTTATGAAAAATACATATTCACGAATTACTTTGTTAAGCTTATTAATCTTGGTTCTTACTAATCTTGTCAACTCCTCAATGACAATGCCTTTCTCTCCACTTGGGCTAACTGCCTAGCTTTGTTTCTCTCAGCGCTTTTCAATAGCTGCACAAAATGCCATGACATGTCTATGTGCAGTTACAGAGATGATGGGCAAACGGGAGGAGGCATATTGCTTGCTCTTCTAGTTGTCCTTATGCTTTTTAGTTATTGCTAGATAGAGAGAAAATAAACCCTATGCCCTGAGATTATCAGAGTATGATTTATGTTCATTACCGCATAATAAAATACATTATGCTTATGAACATGAGTTAGAAAGTCAAAATAGAATTGGTTCAGAAATAAAAACAATTTGTATGCAGATGCACTTTAAAAGGCAGAGCATAGTGGTTTGAAGATGTGGATTTATGGATAAAATGCCATTTTGCTTCCATAACCACAAATAGAAGCATAATTCAAAGTTAGTTATCTGAACAGCTTCTATATTACTGATGCCCAATTCCAACTCCATATATTTGGAGTTAAGGTCTTTTCTCAAGAGATTACTCTCTTAAATGCCTTCTTTGCTAGTTTGTTTGAATATTTTCATTATGAAAGAGTTTAGTGATTTTAAAGTATTCCTGGCACGTATTTCAAAGAGTGTTAATTTTTCATGAAACTAAGTGGTGTGTAGGTCACAACTGCTCTAAATACAATAAACACTTTCACTTTAGGCAAAAAACATGCTTTAAGTGCCATACAAAATAGTCACATTTGAAGTGGGCCAATTATTATTAAATGTTTTAAGAATTAAGTGGTAAAATCAACTATAATAAGATAGTAGTTGCAATTTCTACCATTTTTAATGGATTTTAAATGACAGAGATTATATTTTCCAAGCGATTCTACATAGCAGTTTTCTAGTACTATTTCTTCCAAATAAATATAAAGAAGATATTAAGAGGTCAGGTCGTGAAGTTATCAGTGGGCTGTAAACCAAATTCAACCACTTTCTATCTTAGTAGCATTGGACAAGTTACTCTCTTTTTTCTTATCAGTAGATTTAATGAGGTTATTAATACCTAACCATCAGCACTGTTATTTAAATTGAATGAAAAATGTGTCTTCAGATTTTAGCATCTATATGTGCTCAATAAATGGTAACTATCCTTGTTGTAATAGAAACATGTTTATGAAAATAATTTGAATCCATGCTTTAACTAGATAATCTTGGTAGTAACACAACTCTTGAGTGGGTAATGATTGGAACATTTTTGTATTTTTTATTTAAACTGTGATAACTGCCAACCAGTTCATTACGGGACATCAATCAAAGGAAACTAAAACTATTGCTCTGAACATGTTATGTGTAAACCCTCATTGGAATGCAAATTCTTAACAAATTGAGCAGAATCTGAGGTTTTGATTATTGGGTCTCCAGTAAGATTTTAGGACTTGGATTCCTAAGAAGGGTTAAGCTCATAGATATATATTTTTAAAAATTCCTGACTATTGTTTTTCTCTATTAATTACTTCTTTGTAGGTCTCATTTTCCACAACAATCATTTTAACTCACACAGGTGTTTTGGATCCATCAATAGTTTGATTTTCTGATTCCTGGAGGAAATATAATCTGTTCTCAGTGTGTGTTTTCCTTGGAAGATGTAAAATATAAACACATAATAAGCCCTATGCCACTTAAAGGATTAAAAAGGAAGCCAAATGAAAATAAACCTACTGGTAGTCCGCCGTGCTGAAGAGGAGATGGAACTGTTGAGAGAGAATGAATTCTCATCTCTGTCTCCTGACACACCACGACGAGGAGGGAGAATGGAGGAGGGTCTGGGCAGAGAAGAGCGCTTTTCTGGGCTCTTGGTTACTCCATCCTGATTGGGGGAAAAAAAAATTGGATTCTTGTCAATCTTCAATTATACCAAGTGATTGAATTGCTCTATTTTTCCTCTTATGCTGATTATTTCTTTTAATATACACTACTGAATTTCATATATTTATAAGCATTTCTACTTTGAAACTTAGAAAGAGTTTATATTTGCCTAAAAGTTTTATAAAATGTATTATTTTGGAGTTAGTTCTAATAATTGATCATGAAATTCAAATTCTAAATAATAAATGGGTAAAATGAATTTACTCAAGTAATCTCCAGTGAATTAATAATTTTACTAAAAAAATCTTCATTAGCATAATAACTTATTAATCAGAAAGGGCTGTCAAGGGGCACTGCATGCATACCAATTAACAATGACCACTTATGTCCATTATGTGATTGGAATTCTAAGTACTTTACATCCCTTTATGATTTAATTCTTGCCATAAAATACTATGTGCATTTTATAGCCAAGGAAACAGGCTGAATTCGTTTATGTAATTTTTCCAAGATCACTGAGTTGATAAGTAGCAGAGGGAGTATTAAATCCTGATGTGTCTGACTGAGTCCAAATGGTATATTATATTATATATAATTTGCCATTATTAGATGATACAATATTATATATTATATACTATGAATAATATATATTTATTACATATAATATGTGTAGTATTATATAGAATACATTTTATTTTATTGGTTTGTGTTTGAAATTCTACAAACACCAAATAAATAAATAAATAAATAATAATGAACCGTCTACCTAGAAAGAGACTTTTTTTTTACTGATTGATTATTAATAACTATTGAGGCTTTCATTCGTGTTTAAGAGGGTTTATGGTTTATATGTCAAATATTTTAAAGTTTAGTCTTTGTTTTTTATATATTTACTGAATTGTGTCTTATAACCTCCAAAATTATTTTCTTTTCTGAACCTTCAGTTGACCTGCTGCCTTACCTTGTTCCCTGATTCTGAGTATGGCAAACGGTCTGTGGAGCCTGCTGAGGTGGACTGTATTGAAAAACTGTCAGAAAATGAAGCCCTTTGAGACGTACTAAGGCAAGCAGAACTGGATCTTGGGGACTTTGAGCTACCCTGTAAGGCAGGAATCTTTGACAAGGTAGAATTCTAGCCATGAAAGAAAACAAACAAAATCACAAAATAAACCAAACTATGAAGTAAACGGAAAATTAAAAAAAATGTATAAACATATAAGAAATTAAATGCCTACTTTTAATAAGAGCAAATGATAAATCATTATAATCAATGCTAGAAATATATATTTATGTTAGAACAAGAGATTTTCATTGAGTAACTCATTTTTAACTGGAACTAACTTAAGAATATTCATATATGAGAATATAGACCAAAATATTCTTCATGAATTCTACATATAAGTTCTGGTTAATCCATAAGTCTCCCAATGATACTGTATTTGGAAAGCATCTTGACAGTTGGTTGGAATTGTTCCTTTAATAAATATAATCTTGGAGGTATATTTATAATCAATGTCTTGATCACATTTCAAGAACTTTAGAACAAGGTATATTTAAGACTTCATAATGGAAAATACTTTCTTAAAGTTGAGAAAATACATTTTCAGATATCTATATTGACTTCATCAGAAAATCACAGATTTTATATAAAATTAGTTCATTTTATGAGTAAAATGCCTACTGGGGGCCAAGTTATCCTTAGAATTAGTAACATTTTTATGCATAGACCACAGTTTGTATAATGTGTTAGAAATTCTAAAAATGAAAGTTAGCGTTAAAGATATGGCCCATGAAAACCACTATTTCCAGGTGTCGATAGTCCCTTGAGAGATAGTCAGCAAGTAAAAATCAGTGGGTTGGATGAATGGCTTTGGAAGGACACTAATGCTCACATGCTACATGTCTCATGGGGGGACTTTGTTAAAAATACAGAAAGGGATGATGAACCCAAGAATATCTTGTCTTCAATAATTAATATGATAGAGCTGTTACAAAAACATCAGTTGAGATTGACGGCTTTATCTCAAGTTTTAAGTTCCACAGGCACTTTAATGGGGGCAGACCCATTAACAGACTGCACGCATCACTTCTTATTTTATAGACCCAGTGTCCTGTGTGGCTGGTGGGTCTGGGTTGACCCAGGTCTTTCTTCTCTAATTAATGCTAGCCACAGAACAGCAAATTTCAAAAGTGATACAGAAAAGAAAAAAATGGAATAATTGCATTAACTCAAATTAAGAGAGACAACTTGCTCAGAACAAAAACAAAACACAACAAATGAAATGAAGAATTATAGGTCAGGTTCACGATAAAGATCAATTGAAAAATCACAAAGGATTGTTCTGATGGATGTACTGAAATCACAGATAAATAAGAGCTGGTCTTGGGGTTTTAGGAAATTTTTTTTGTATTTTAATTTAATTTTATTTTTTATAAACATATAATATATTTTTATCCCCAGGGGTACAGGTCTGTGAATCGCCAGGTTTACACACTTCACAGCACTCACCATAGCACATACCCTCCCCAATGTCCATAACCCCACCCCCCCTCTCCCAACCCCCCTCCCCCCAGCAACCCTCAGTTTGTTTTGTGAGATTAAGAGTCACTTATGGTTTGTCTCCCTCCCAATCCCATCTTGTTTCATTTACTCTTCTCCTACCCCCTTAACTCCCCATGTTGCATCTCCTCTCCCTCATATCAGGGAGATCATATGATAGTGGTTTTAGGAAATTTTTAAGAGGGTGAAGTTATGAGGAAAGAAAAAAAATGTTAAACGAGAAAAAGTTAGAAGGAATCGTGGCCTAATTTCTCTTCTTCAGAAAGGTGAGATGGGCATTTATAAGGAAAAAAACAAAACAAAACATTAGCTTTGTGTCAGAAGATGTACATGATTTTTTTCCTAAGTGTAAGCATCAAACACAAATTTTCATTAGGTTACTTGATGAAAAAGGGACTTGAAAATTTCCTAAATATTTTTCAAGCAAACAAAACAAATGAGCAAAAGAGGCAGAAAGAGAGAGAGAGAGACCAAGAAACTGACTCTTAACTATAGAGAACAAACTGATGGGTTTCCAGAGGGGAGGTGGGTAGGGGAATGGGTTAAATAGGTGATGGTGATTAAGAAGTGCCCTTGTGTGTGATGAGCACCAGGTGGTGGATGGAAGTGTTGGATCACTATATTGTACAGCCAAACCTAAGATTACACCATATGTTAACTAACTGGAATTAAAAGTAAAAAAATAATTAAAAAAAGTAAAAAAAAAAAAAAGAAAAAAGCTTTTCTGAACAATGTCCAATTAAAAATGTTTTTTAAATGGGAGAAACCTGACTTACTTTTTTCTATATCCGCTCCTAAAGACTTTGACCTTTCAAATAACAGCAACAACAATAACTATCACTGTTTATTGAATAAATACTATGCTCTAGGCACTATACAGTATACTGTTTTATAATTAACCATATTTAATTTTCATGACTAACTTAGGATATGGGAATTTTTATTCCCCCTTTTATTTTTGGAAAATTAAGACATATGGAGAAAACGATCATATAGCTAATAAATGTTCAAGACATCGACCTGATCTGCTTCATAACTCTGCTCTCAACCAACACAACTCACTTGTTCCCCATCAGAAACAAAGGTAAAGAGAAAGAAATCTTGAAGTTACAGTATTCTCAAGCCCAATATTTACCAAAGCAATATATGAATTCTATTGCTTACTGTATGTTCAGGAATATGTCTGAAAACATTATATAAAAATCAATTTTTTAAATTAACATGAAGTCCCTTAGGTTCAAAATGATATAAAAAGTTTGGCTGTCATTGGAAAGGAATTTCTGTTTTTCACAGTAAAAAAATGGAAATCTAAAATCTAAACAGTTTTTAATTTATTTTTCTTAACCCTTTTATTTTTATTCTTTTAATTTAAATTCAATTAAATTAAATTCAATTAACAATTTAATTTAAATTAAATTTTCATTTAAATTCAAATAACATGTATTATTAGTTTCAGAGGTGGAACTCAGTGATTCAGTCTTATATAATACACAGTGCTCATTGTGTCACATGTCCTCCTTAATGCTTATCATCCAGTTACCCCACCCACCACCCTTTCCCCTCCAGCAACCCTCAGTTTGTTTCCTATGATTAAGAGTCTCTTATGGTTTGTCTCCCCCTCTAATTTCGTCTTGTTTTATTTTTCCCTCCCTTCCCCTATACTCCTCTTTTTTGTTTCTTCAATTCCACATATGAGTGAGATCATATAAATGATTTCCTCTGATTCACTTACTTCACTTAGTATAATACCCTCTAGTTCCATCCATGTTGTTGCAAATAGCAAGATTTCACTTTTTGATGGCTGAGTAATATTCCATTGTATATACATCACATCTTCTTTATGCATTCATTTGTCGATGGACATCTGGGCTCTTTCCATAGCTTGGCTATTGTGGACACTGTTGCTATAAATTTTGGGATGCAGGTGCCCCTTCGGATCACTACATTTGTATCTTTGGCGTAGATACGCAGTAGTGCAATTGTTGAGTTGTAGAGTAGCTCTATTTTTGACTTTTTGAGGAAACTCCACACTGTTTCCCAGAGTGGCTGTACTGCTTGCATCAAAATCTTACTAGTCGTTAGAATGCAAAACAAAGACTTGTGATTTATGTATTATATGATGTCTAAACTCCAGAACATTGTGATGTACTACTAGTTAACATTGTTCAAACCATTTGTTGTAATTTTAGGAATTCTTTAGTAGTGTTTTTTTTTAAAGATTTTATTTTGAAGTAATCTCTATTTCCAATGTGGGACTTGAACTCATGACCCCAAGATCACGAGTTGATCCACCAACTTAGCCAGCCAGGTGCCCCTCTTAGTAGTCTTTTAATTTTTTTTTTTTCCCTTCAGTCAGAAAAGAGTAAAATACTTCATGTTGGCTTTGGTCTTTCGGAAGTTTAAAAAATAATGGTCAATCAAATAAAAAATAAAATAAAAAAAATACGAAAGATTATAAACATGAAGAAGTTAAGTATCATCAATGCAACCTAATTAAAACATTTTAGCTCCATAACTTGGCAAATATAGAAAAAGCATAGGAATATCTAGTAATAATAATGAACGTGGGCACTATCATATACAGCTAGAGGACGTATAAGTCAGTAGAACCTTTCTGGAGGACAACTTGACAATGTGTAGCAAAACTTTAAATGTAGGCTTTCTTCTTAAAACAGTAATTTCACTACTAGGAAATTATCCTAAGGAAAAGCATATGGATGCAATCACAGATTAAGCCAAAAAGATTTCTACAGTAATATTGTTAAAATGGTAATAAAAATAGTTTAAAAGTCAAACAATGAGGAATTGAATAAGTATATCACTATAAATAAATAAAACACAATGCAATGTAGTCATTAAAGTGATGCACGAGTATGTTTAACGACAGGGAAATCTGTTTATTGTTTAGTTAAAAAACTGATGCAGTGTTTCCATTTATGTTAATATACCTAAAAATGAATAGAGAAAAATAAAGATTTTACATCAAAATGGTTACTGTAGTTTTCTTTAGGTAAAAGGATTATGATACATTTTTACTTATAGTTGCTCACCCATGTTGTTTAATTTTCTCATATTCTTATTTTGTAGTAACAATAATGAAAATGTACATCAAATACAGTTTAGTGTTGATTGTAATGATTTATCTCAATTCTGTGAAAAGTAAATAGAGTTCCTTTATTTTTGCCAGATTATCATTTGTTTCCATTTTACTAAAAAAGAGGCAGCCTACATCCCAGCTCTGCCCTCACCAACTGCTATCACATGTCATTCCAGAAGACACTGAGACATGCCCCAATGTCACCAAGAATCATTGTGGGTGAGTGAATGATTTAAAATTATATTTAAGAGTAAACATCTGAAGTCTACTTTATATCTAAAGTTATTGAGATGTTGCCACCAATACCAAAGGGAACTTCAAGCAAAAAGCAAGAAAAAGAAAATTATTTTACTCACAGAGACTTTGTCCTTTGCCTGTTTAAATACACTGGAAGCCTGAGTTGATTCACCACCTGTTGCTGTCAAAAAAAGAAGACAAAAACAACCCCAAACTTAGTGGCTGAACAACCACACAAATGAATTTTTCAGTATCTTTTGGATACTCAATTGTGTCAACCGAATAATGCAAAGCAAAATTTTGCTTATTTTGAGATTCGAATTGAGTAACTGAAGAAACCTGAATAAGAACATTCTAGTATGTGGCTCCCGCTTTAGTGTGTGCTAATTAATATAACCCAGGTGTACCAAGGCACAGGTAAGCACACCAAATAATTTCCTATTGGTTACCACGGTACCTCTAAATACTGTTACTACACGAGCATAGATCCTTTAGAACGAAAGTCACAGAACAACAATCCAATGCTGTAGAATTTAATAAAAGGGGGAGTGATTGGTTTCTAGGGTTGGCACGATATTAAAGAGTGTTCATGGAGATTCCCAAGCCCTCTTTTTGTAGCCAATGGCATACCCACAGATATTCCTACATTTCTTATTCCAAACTCAGCCAACCCCTTTCCCTCTGTACCCCTTCATTTCACAATATAAATGACACACTTGTTTGACGTGAAACGTACCACATGAGAAGAAAAATAGCTTGTCAAGGAAAGAAAACACGAGAGGAATTTTGAGTTCAGTAATATAGAACATGTTCTACACATGCACTTCCTGTATGAAATTATTACCACATCTGTTACTGTTGTTTCTCTTGGTGCTGTTTTATACCTCTGGTTTCAGTTTTAAACTCAACTATCTCCAGCACATTTTCTGTTGATGACTTACCTGACTTGACTCAAATATTTCTCATGATTGAAAACAATCCTTTGAGTTTTGGAAAAACTATCCCTATTTAAAAATTGTTCTTAGAGAACGTAAGGCACAAGCTTGTATAGTTACCTCTTCCTTTTTTCTTTCAGAAAAGAGAAAATCCCGGTGGGGGGGGGAGCTTATGCTTATAAGGACTCCAAATGAATTTCAAAAAGGATTCTTACATCACGTGCAACTCTAACACCAATATAACTGTCTACAAGATGCTATATGCTATTTAGGACTAGCTAGTAAGATTATTCACAGACTCTGGAATGATTTTTTTTTTTAAGAAGTAGTGCAAAAAATGCTTTACTAATAGTTCTGTAATATTTCTTAAATTTCTGTGACATACCGTTTGCTTCAAGCCAATAACATCTGTGTTCGGTAGATGCTATCTGCTTGAGTATTTTAATATTTGAACAGACTAAGGGAAGATCCTAATTAGTCCAAAGATCTTAAATTTCCTTTAATGAATGAGTTAAAGAGGCAATTCATTCTCAGTGTGGTAAATTGAATACCAGTAACATATCAAACACTTCACCAAAACATTTGATGTTTCCTCCAAAATTCCATAATACTGATATATTCTTTCATCCTCTTATACAGGATATAGGATTTTTATGCCCAACCAAGAGAGTCTGCCTGTTCAAGCATTTGTCTAATTAGAAGTAAAATTCCAAATTAAAAGCAAATAAATTAGAATAGAAGAATTGGAGATGTCATATCAATTTCTGAGAAACACTTTTCATCCTGAACTTTTATCATCAAGGTTTCTGTATAATTTATGAGCCATCCACTTTCAAATACTGCCTTAAAGATTAGTTCTTGGAGGAAAGCTCATGAGATGATTCCCATATGAACAACACAGAATACTTGAAATTTTATTGACTATCATAAAACCATAGTTTACCTTGATTTTCTTTTTCTTACAAAGGTTAATGCTGCTCTTAATCATTAAAGCCATCAGAAGGTTTATATAAAGGTACTCTTTTTTTTTTTTACCCTTATATAAAGGCACTTCTAATATACAATGTAAAGGTAAATATTCCTTTCTGATTTAGCAATTTGATATCTAATTTTGTAGCTTGCAACTGTGCTACTTAATAAATGCTACAATAAAATGCATTGCAAATTAAGATTATCCTGGGATAATTATACATTAAAATGAATACTTTGCACTGAAATTTAGGAATAGAGTTTGCATTATAGATATTTGTATGAGCTTTTATTGTGATTTGTAATAAGTTTCACTCCTTCATTTCACCACTCTTTTAAGAAATTAAAAACAAGTATATTTGAAGAAGACAGAAAAATAAGAAGATGGCAACAAAGAAATACACCTAAGTTCTAAGAAATTCTGGGGGAAGGAGATTTATCTGGGAATTCTGAATATTAAATTATATAGAAAAATTAGCAGTTTGAATCCAACATATTTAAGAAAATCCCAATGACAAATTGTCAGTGAGGAGACGTAGTACAGTAAATTGAAAGCCTTGCTGATTCTGGATATGAGGAATAAAATCTAACGGGATGAGCAGGCAATTTCATCTTGTTTTTTTCCCTTTCATCTGAAGCAAAGTAATTTTGCAATCACAATTTTACCCCAGATTTGCTTTTCATTTTCAATCTTGAAATCACTACCCATTCTTGGCAAATTCATCAACATCAGTAACAGATTTGGCAGTAACCATGTAGAAAAAAGGACAAATATAGTATGGGTTTCAGCATGAGAGAGATAAATAAGCAAAATAATGAGAATGCATACCACGGTTATATTCATCGTCATCGTCTAACCAAACACACAGAATGAAAAGAGGAATCCCCAGAACGTGACACTAGAGCACAATGCCAAGATAAAATCACTGCTAAGTCTGAGCATGACAAAGAAACAGATGGTCATGACCTCTTCTGCAGGGAGGGAAAAAAAAAAAAGAATAATGATACAAGACATTTAATAGCAAAATTGTTCATGACTGCTAAGATTCTTGGAAGAAAAACAAAATGAAGAAGCTGCTACAGGAATGAGATAAAAAAAAAAAAAATACATGTCTATGTTTGCCAGCCACATTGCAGAACTGAAGAGTCACCTGTGGTTTTCCGCTTAACACAGGAGAGATGAGTTGGTCTAGTATATTTGATAGCAGGTTTTAAAATGAATTTCCTGGAGGGAGAGTGGGCCTGAACTTCTGTTTTTTTAGCAAGTTCAGCCTTCTTATAAACTGCTACGAATAAAGAAAACACAAAAAAGCATACCATCAGGAGAAAATAAACACTTGGAGCCAAACCGAACGGAATTTCATAAATAATTAGTTACCACTGTTAGGAAGTTTCTTCTACAAAAGAGTAATAATGAATTCAAAAACATTTTTAAAGAAGTTATGGTGAAATGAACCTTTTTTCCTTCTCACTTCATCTCTGGAGACTGTGCTAGGTTCCTTTTTAGCTATTTTTCTTTCAGGAGTGGAAATTCTGCCTCTCCCGGTTTTAAAAGGCTTTTCTTTTCTATGTTTCTCGAGAGATGGTCTCCGAGCTTCCTTTTCAGCTTTCTCCTCTTTAGGAATAGTTTCTAACTGTTCTGTCATGATGCTCCTATCATCATCTGCGGATCAAAGCAAACCATGACAACAACAACAACAACAATAACAACAACAGCGAAAACATTAGTAACAAATGTACCAAATCCTTCATATATTTAACAAAATGCAAAATAGAGATAAAAGCGACATTTAAATATGTTTAAAACAAGAAAGAAATCCATTAGGTTATTGGATTTTATTTGGAAGTAGAAAATTTTAAAAAATGCACACCTTGAGTGTCCACCCAGAGGCTGTCAGCATCCATGATGGAGTCATCAATGGTGGTCTCGTCTTTGTAATCGTCATAGGTTTCCGTCTTATACTCCGAGAGGGCAACCTCTTCTCTCTCAGGGGAAGCTGGAGCCTCCGGAGAGCCCTCCTTGGGTTCCGCCTGGGCTTCGGCTGCCTCTTCTACTTCGAGCTCTTCTTCGGCACGGGGGGATGGTCTCCTCTCCACCTCAGGCTGCTCCAGGGCTGCAAAACGCACGCTGTGCGAACCCGACTCCCCTTCATCCGTCGTGGTTTGCACCACAGTGATAAAGTCATCCTCGATGGTCACAACGGACTCAATCACGCCTTTGTGCTCACCGGGACAGGTCTCCACGAATTCCTCCCTGACACCTGGGACGCCCAGGTCGGTAATCTGAAGGGTGTCTGAGCGGAAGAGCAGTTTATCATATTCTCCCCGGGCTTCTATCTCTTCTTCCTCGCTCTGGGCCTCCGCGGGTGCAGCCCCGGTGGCTTCCAGCAAGGGCTCTGCGACGCCGGAGGGCGTGACCGAGATATCTGGGGTCTCTTTGCTTTCTTCTTCCCGCTGCTGAATGAATTCCATTTGGACATCAGCTCTCTCATCTGGGACTAAATCAGCCTCCGAAACAGCGGGTGCGCAGGGTATCTCTACCGACAATTTGATGGCAATCTCATCTTGAATGAGAGAGGACTCTGGGGAGGTTTCCTTTTTGCCTTCATCGGCTTTCAAGGACTCCATGGTGAGGCTCTCATGCTCACCGCTGGACTCGTAGGACTCTTCCTTGTCTACAGCCTCCTGGTGCACCAGGTCAGGCTTGGCCACCTTCTCCTTGATTTCCGTCTCACTGACCTTAACGCCTTCTTTTATGTGGCCAGACTCAACACTCATAAATGCATCTGCCTCCTGAGGTGCTGGAGATAAGGGGATGAGATCTTGTGCAGCCTCGAGCTTAAGCTCTGTTGCCTTTCCGGCATCGACAGTCAGCCCTGCCGCCATCTGTCCAAAGTCACTGATTTTCACATCTAATGGACCCTGGTCAGCTTTCTTTGCAACAAAATCCAGTTCTGGTTCAGCTTTTTTGGACGGTTCAACCTCAGCTACTTCTGGCACTGAACTAAGACCTTTCTCGGCTTTCTCTGCCGCGGGAGGGGACAGGTCTTTTGATACGGTTGGTTCTTTGGTCGAAGCGTGCTCGTAGGTCACCCCTAATCCAAATGTTTCAACTTGATCACTGGCCTCTTCTGTCACCTTGGCGTGTTCTTTCGCATCAGCATGTTCTTTGCTCTTTTCGAATACAGTATCCAGCTTATCATTAGCTTTCCCCTCTTGATCGAACTCCGTACCCAGTCCCGATTTGTCACCAGAGATATGCGGGGACACTTCTTTCTCAGCACCGAACTCATCTTTGACTCTTCCGGCTGCTGCCAGTTTTACCTCAATCAAGGAAAGGTCTGTGGCTAGATCTCTTCGCATTTTATCATCAGTGCCTTCATAAAAGGAGCCACTCTCCCCTGACAAATTCTCACTGTCTTGAACGGGTGAGGGGAGTGGGACTGTGTATTTATTGAACACACAGTAGCCCAGGTCTTCAAGCTGACTATCTGTTTTTACGATGACATGGTTTTCATCGGTGACAGGGGGCAAGCCGGTAACACTCTCCTCAACCACAGTCTCCGACGGGACTGACTTCCTCCTGGCCACCTCAGCATCTGCGCTCACGGAAGCTAATCTTGACCTCGTGCCTGCCAGATCTAGCATTTCAGGCAGGTCAGGCGCCATGACAGTACCATTTTTGTAATAATCTTTGGCTAAGAAAGGTGACTCACAGGAGGTCTCAACTTGAGTAGTTTGCTGCCCAGCAGCTTTTTCCCCCTCTGACTGTTCTTCCTCTTTGCTTTCCACAGGGAAACAGGGGGCTTTCTCCAGGGCAGGTGTTGTGGCTGGAAGGTAATCATCCCCTTCGTCCATGCTTCCACTGGTGTTGGTTAGAATATCCGAAGCCAGAGGAGAGAGATCGTGTCCCCGACCAAAGTTAAATCCAAGAGCTATGGAATCCAGGCAAGACATGGGCAAATTGATGGACATGCTCCGTTGTTCTATTGCAGACCTCCCACCAAGTCCTAAACTCCTGCTCAGCGTCAGGTCGTCCTTATTCTTACTGTGGAGGTCCCGCTTCTCCCCATACACTTTTGGATCGATAGTAAACATTCTTTCTTGAGGAGAACTGGGTTCTTCAGGCAAATCAGACGGATAACTCTGAGCAAGAGTGCTGTACCCTGTCTCTTGTGCCGGGGGACTGGGCTGGGGTTCTTTACCCGCCTGCAGTCCCTTGTCTCCATTTTTACACACGGGAGATACGGTCTCGAAAGACTCTGGGACGCTTTCTCTGGTGTCACTTAGTTCATAGTAGTCACTGCCTGGCTGGATGCTTTTTGTCACTTCATCTTTTAAGGCAGATGTTTCAAAATACTTGGACATTCCCGACTTGTCTTCATAAAACGGCATGTCGAGCTCGGCTGTGGCTGCAGCCCCAACCCCTTCCAGCTTAATATCTTTGTCTGCAACTTTTTCTTCAAAAAGGTCCTGGGCTGCACTCTTTTCATGTACTGCAGCCGGTGCGGTCGTGACTTTCTCTGGTGTCTTAGAGGTCACAGCTGAGTCTGTCGCTGCTTGCTCCAAACTGACAGGGAATGAGTCCTGTTTTAATGGCTCTGTGGTAGGCTCGTGGCCTTTCTCTTCTTCTTTTGAGAGGGTGTGCTCCATGCAGGGCTGAATAATGCCCGTTTCTCCATCTGTCAGTTTCGGGGGCTCACTCTCCTTCGGCATGGCTTCTTTGTCAGAAATGGTTATTTTTTCTTCAAGCTTCAGCACAGATTCCTTTTCAGGGAGCACTGCATCCTCCTCTTTTTTCTGTGCACTCTCGAGCTTCATCGCCCCTTTCTCCTCTCCTAAAACTGTCCCTGGGACACATTCTTCCATGGTTGGAATGTGGGTGTCTTTGGGTAAGGTGATTGCCTCTGGGGCTGGTGCTTCTGCCATTTTGTCAGGTTTGTCCTTGTGGGGCTCTTGAGCTTTAGAACTATCTTTGGCAGTTGCTGGGCCACTGGTTTCTTCCAGAGATTTTTTGTCATCGGGTTGTAATAGGGCAGGGGCAAAGGGCGATGCTTCTGCAATGATTTCATTCTTCATGACATCTAAAGGAAGAGTGAAGCTGCCAGCCTGAAAGGGACTGGGCATGGGAGAATCAAACTGTTTCCCTTCCCATCTGGGGATATCCTCGAGGACATCTTTTCCCTTCATGGGGGTGAGGGGGCCAGGCGAGATGGGAGCAGCTAATCCCCACTCGTCCTTTTTGGCTTCCATTGGCATTTCGATGAACCAGTCCTTTTGCTCTTTTGGAGCTGGGGGCTCTGCAGAGAGGCCAATTCCAGGCACCACGAGGCTTGGTTCTGTCTTCTGTTTCGTGTCTTCGAGCCCGGCACCAAAAGTATGCCCAAATAGAGTGAGAGGTGTTTTTTCTTCTTCTGGGCCTTGCATGTCCTTTTTGTCAGGAGAAATTTTAGTTGTCTCAGGCTGAGAAACTAAGGCAGCATGTTTAAGGTCTTCACCAGGCTTACTTTGTTTCTCTGACTCCTTGTCCTTCTTGTCTAATGGCTCAGCTGGAGAGGGAGTCAACTCCTGTTGATCATGGAACTCCATCTTCGAGGCTGGAAGTAAACCTGAAGTAATTGGGTTGATTTTTAAACACATAATAGGCAAGTGCTTTCAGGCAGTAAGCTTCAAATTATATTTTGAAATGACAAGTGAATGGTAGGGTAAGAAAACAAAACAAAACTATGGAACATGCAAGCATGCTACCTATTTAAAAATCAATATGGAAATGTCAGGACTGAGATATATTTGTCCTACTGCTGAAATGGACTCCTGTTGCAAATTAATGCATACAGGAATTGTGTATTTTGAATACTTTTTTCTCCTTTGTTTGGGCTCTCCTAAATACTATGTACTGTGTATTGCAGTAGCAAAAAAATGTCATGTGCCTCCTGCGACAAAAATGATACATTAAAGAATACTGAATAAGTCAGTAATATTAGGTACAAAAATACATTAAGGACTAAATATGAAAAATGGATGAATGTCTACTGAACTTTTTCATTTGTGGTCTTATTTAAAAATGAACCGGCAGGCCGTGGGCAGAAGGCCAATTCATTCCTAGTAAGTATTATGTTAAAATCAAGTTGTTGATTTACAAATGCCAGGACCAAGTTTTTGACCATGGAAAATTTACTGACATAATTTTTTTAGGAGTCATCTGAGATTAAATTTCAGGAAAATAAGTAAATATCTGCTATTAACTTTAAATGATAGGACCTAAAAATTGACAAGGTGATTTCTACCACAAATTCAACATTTTTTTAAAATTCAACATTTTAAATTCCTAATCATTAGTTAACCTTACGACAGATATAAGAAAATCTGAATTATATTGTTAATACTGGGTAAGAAATAATAAATAACTAAATAAATAAAAATCTTAAAAAAAAATACTGGGATGTCATGTGAATAAAAGTTTTAAAAAGAGCCAATTATAATATCTTTCTCTTCCTGGTCATGACCTGATTCCCTGGAACATGACCGACAGTGAGGCACTAAGTAGTGGCTTTAAAGATGCTTCCCAGAAATTAAAAGGCTTTTTATTTTCATTTGTTCACCAACCAGAAATCTCACTTGTG
The DNA here is from genome assembly GCF_002288905.1 of Enhydra lutris kenyoni. Taxonomy (NCBI): domain Eukaryota; kingdom Metazoa; phylum Chordata; class Mammalia; order Carnivora; family Mustelidae; genus Enhydra; species Enhydra lutris. The sequence continues at coordinate 20,682,528 of NW_019154085.1, read as the reverse complement.
TTTTAAGGTCACAGGTGTCTCACTGTGTTTGAAGGTCACAGATGGCTCATTGTGGTCATTAGGGCTAAATATAACTATCTGGAAAAGATTTGGGGACAAATAATAAAATTCAGTCATTGCTCCCAGAGCAAGTGTACGGATCATCGTTACCTTATACACTTGTGTGTCCTGTTGGAACAGTAGGAAAGAAATACTTTATGAACTTCTAATAGAGGTTAGATGAATGAAAACTCAAGAGATATGGTGATGGTCAAAGATGTTGGCTGCCATGGAGAGGAAATGATATGAGAAGCATCAGCAGGAGCTTTTAAGGAAACCAAACCAGTATTCATCGGAGCATAAAAAATAGTCATTGCTCCCAGAGCAAGTGTACGGATCATCGTTACCTTATACACTTGTGTGTCCTGTTGGAACAGTAGGAAAGAAATACTTTATGAACTTCTAATAGAGGTTAGATGAATGAAAACTCAAGAGATATGGTGATGGTCAAAGATGTTGGCTGCCATGGAGAGGAAATGATATGAGAAGCATCAGCAGGAGCTTTTAAGGAAACCAAACCAGTATTCATCGGAGCATAAAAAATA